>NC_082388.1:10018200-10153200 GCF_031168955.1 Gadus macrocephalus
TGTCCCGAGGAGCAGCAGGGAGGTCTGCCAGGTACAACGGCAAACACACACACAGAAAGGGGTTGTCAATGAGGCCGTGTCTAAACGAGGCTTAAACAACATACACTATGGAAGACCATCATTTATCCATTCATCTCTCACACACACATAGGGGGAGGTGTCTCTCAAATGTAAGCGAGGGAGAGTTGGGGTGCGATGAGGGTGCGTCTCCCACACACACCTCCTCAAGAAGGTTCATTACGTCGTGAAGAGGTATCAGTTCACATCCCTGAACTAAGTATCATCCGTTTTTTGGATAAATTTTGTTTTTTTATATGGAGGCGCTTGCCTAACACAATGCACATATCACACACACACACACACACACACACACACACACACACACACACACACACACACACACACACACACACACACACACACACACACACACACACACACACACACACACACACACACACACACACACACACACGTTCAGTAATTCATTTCTAAACCTTACTATAATTATGTGGTTTTGGTTTCCCGACAAATTAATATTACTAGTAGGCCTAACCCTTTAAGATAAATAAAGGACATATACATGCATACATCGCACCACGACTGCGTGCATCAGGGCGTCGGCTTGTGAGACGTCAGTACTGGGACAGACGCACCCTGCTGGACAAACAACCGGTGACATTGCCTGTGCTAATCTTTCTCCTTTGCCGAACAAAAGAAACCACGTGAATATTTGAAGATTTATTTTATTATTATTGTCACCGTTTCATAGGAAAAGAACAAGTCTAATAACAGTTAGAAAACCGCCATTTGACGAAGCCTCCTTTCATGATAAATTGGATGTAAAAAAAAAAAAAAAAAACATTATAAGCCATAGGATGCATTCAAGAGAGCACAAGGATTCTCCCCTGGTCGTGCACACACACACGCGCACACAAATACACAGACCCTGACATGAATGGTTTGCAATGCTCAAAAACCTGATGGAACAAAGAGTTCTTTGAACGCTACGGTTTTCTATATTTATCTTCTCCCACATCGTTGTCTGATCTTAAGACACAATGCAGCCGTCCGTGGTACGAGTGTCCCTTTCGCTCCACGCGTCTGCCTCATTACACATCGAGGGGGGGCTCCACCCATGAACAGATTGCGGGTGCCGCACCCTCACACACACACGTTCACCATGACGAATGTCGTTAATAGAACCGATCTTCTGCGGTTCTCTGTGAAATCGAACCGTTGGGAGAGAACCACCTGGACACCTGGTGTGCCGTGGACCAGCCGTCGGTTTTGTAACAGGAAGCTCATGAAGCGGTCAGCTAGGACCTGCTCACCCCGTCGACACACCAATGTGCACACGCCATACACAACCAGCAGTCACATGACAAAAAGATATGGCGGTCGAATACCGAAACCAATGTTCACCGGGCAGAATGGGTGAAAAACATGCATGGAAAACAGAATCACCCATCCCGAAGACAGCCCATGATTGCGAGCACCATGAACACTTATATGGGGTAAGAGTGAATGGGTCAGTTGTATATGGTGCTGGCTCAAAACTACCAATTAAAATGCAGTATTTCAAAATCGATTGCTGATGCTTCACCCCGCCCCAAATATAAAGGTAGGTAGGGGGGTGTGTGTGTGTGTGTGTGTGTGTGTGTGTGTGTGTGTGTGTGTGTGTGTGTGTGTGTGTGTGTGTCTACTGAACCAGGTACACCAGAGTGTCCCCTATGTCCACAGAGAGGCCGTTGTCGGCCACAGTGACCCGTCCCTCCCCCAGGTCCACGCTGAAGGTGGACTTGTCGGAGAGGGCCAGCTTGCCCTGCTCCTCGCGGCCCAGGATGGGGACCCGCCGGGGCCCCAGCAGGGGGTCCTCGTAGCGCATCAGCTTCACCCGGGACAGATCTGCAGCACACGCACACATGGGTAGAGGGTTTTACTAGGCTGAAGAAAATAATGGATACCGACACTGTACCTACGGTAAATCTGCATCAAAGCTCTTCGGTTCTTTTCTAGCAAACTCATAAAGAGAAAAATATTCTAGACTGCTAACCATGCAGAGAACCCAACCTTCCTTAAAAAGACCCTTGGATGTTAATCGTGCACAACGTCATCTCTTCACTACAGAACAACGTCGTCTCTTCACTACAGAACAACGTCGTCTCTTCACTACAGAACAACGTCATCTCTTCACTACAGAACAACGTCGTCTCTTCACTACAGAACAACGTCGTCTCTTCACTACAGAACAACGTCGTCTCTTCACTACAGAACAACGTCGTCTCTTCACTACAGAACAACGTCATCTCTTCACTACAGAACAACGTCGTCTCTTCACTACAGAACAACGTCGTCTCTTCACTACAGAACAACGTCGTCTCTTCACGACAGAACAACGTCGTCTCCTCACTACAGAACAACGTCGTCTCTTCACTACAGAACAACGTTGTCTCTTCACTACAGAACAACGTCATCTCTTCACTACAGAACAACGTCGTCTCTTCACTACAGAACAACGCCGTCTCTTCACTACAGAACAACGTTGTCTCTTCACTACAGAACAACGTTGTCTCTTCACTACAGAACGTCGTCTCCTCACTACAGAACAACGTCATCTCTTCACTACAGAACAACGTTGTCTCTTCACTACAGAACAACGTCATCTCTTCACTACAGAACAACGTCGTCTCTTCACTACAGAACAACGTCGTCTCTTCACTACAGAACAACGTCGTCTCTTCACTACAGAACAACGTTGTCTCTTCACTACAGAACGTCGTCTCCTCACTACAGAACAACGTCATCTCTTCACTACAGAACAACGTTGTCTCTTCACTACAGAACAACGTCATCTCTTCACTACAGAACAACGTTGTCTCTTCACTACAGAACAACGTCATCTCTTCACTACAGAACAACGTCATCTTTTCACTACAGAACAACGTCATCTCTTCACTAAAGAAAAACAGTACACTGATTTGTCTTTCATTCTTGACAGGCGTCAAAATATTTTTTTTGGTCAAACATTATAAAGAAGCCTGGCCCTGTACTTTACATTAGCTAGCATAATGAATATAGCCCAATTCTTCAGCAAGGCATTTCAAAGCACTGGCCTTTGATGAGTTTGTTGATCTTGGCGAGCCGCCGGACCACGCTGTCCCTGGTGTCTCCCTGTCTGATGTCCAGGCTGGTGGAGAACAGCCCGTTGGACGGCTGGGGGTTCACCATGGACACGGACACACCGGGCTGGGGCGAGAGAAGAGATAAGATGAACTACACATGTTGAGTTGTTACACACCGCTTTATTGAGAATACACAAGCCCACTGAGCAACTAGGACACACCGTATCTCAGTTATACACCCGGATCAAAGTTGTTGTTTTTTTAATGACAGGGAATAATGAAGACACACACACACACACACACACACACACACACACACACACACACACACACACACACACACACACACACACACACACACACACACACACACACACACACACACACACACACACACACACACACACACACACACACCTCTGTTCGGAAAATGCTGAAGGGTTTCCCTGGGCAACAGTCCTCCTTGACTTTGTCGTCCCCCTCTGATGCAAAGACAACGTCAATCTTGTCCAACTGGAGAACACACACACGACAAAAAAACAGAAAGAGATGAGAGAGGGATTAAGATAGCGAGAGACATAGAGCCATGAGTGCGAGAGAGAAACCAAGGCATATGGAAAATAGATGGTGGATTATTAATCATGCACATCAGCAATGCATTTTCTGGGACCACTTATTGACAGGTTTCCAGCCCCCTGCTGGCTGAGCCCCAGCATGCGTGGACGTTGTGCGAGTCTCGACAAGGTCAATACAAAACAAAGAAACCAGGCGGACAGTGGGGTTGTTTGAGTTGCGACTTGGTGGCTTGATTCATGAATGACTGATGGAGTTGATTGTGAGCCCAGCAGTTATCAGACGGCTGACAACTGGATTAGTGTTAATCCGGCCAACCCTCCCCGCCCACAGAAGCCATGCCAGAGAACAGAGAGCACAGAAATATGGGAGCATATGTCTGCTCACGACAAATGCATGATGAAAACATATTGAATTTACAATGAATAGCGTGTGTTGGGATTTTTCCTTATGTCTAAGCCACATGGGTTACAAAACGTCTACTCTACCTAGATCAGTGGTTCTAAACTTTTTTTGTTAGCCCCCCCCACCCCTTTGGTAAAAATAAATCATAATAATATCTGTACAGCTCTTGTGTGCAACACATTTTAAATTGAGTTTAGTTCTGCCTGTGTTTCATACAGTGTGCGATCGAGCTCTTCATCTCACTACAATACATTCAATTATCCCTCCCATCGCCTCTCCCTGCACCACTACACTGTGTGAAACACTGGCCTAGATACACTCACTCGTTTTCCTTCCAAAAATATGGAAGTCGTGGCAGCATACTCATGTTTACACACACCGATAAGGGTTTACCTATTTGACCTAGACAAAATGTTTCTCCACTGAAATCCCATCGCCTATACTGATGCATCTCTACGTCTTCAACCATGAAACATTTCAAATAGAACCTAATTATATTTGACTCGGCCCAAGATTTTGTAGATATTATTGGTGATGAGAGATGAGTTAAAACCCCAGATGCTCTTTTGCTAATAACCGCAGCATATGTTTGAAGATATGAGAGAGAGATAGTGATAGAGATAGAGATATAACTATCTATATATATATGGGATAATGTATAGAACACCGATCATTATCGGGAAAATAAGCCGAGAGATACCAGACATTATCGGGAAAATAAGCCCAGACAAGACACCTCAGCTCCGCGTCGGTGTCCTGTTCACCCTGAAGGGGCTTATTTTCGCTCATGACCGGCGACGTTGCCGCTTATTACACGGTTACTCGCCAAAATGAAACAATGACGACGTTTCTTTTTACAAGTCGTAGTGTTGATCAGCAGAGAAATAGTCAGCGTAAGTCAAGCGTCGGTTGACGACGATTAGCAACCGAATACGCTGGGGTTGATAAGTTACCCGACTACTTGCTGAGCGATAGCAAAGACGTGAATCAGAGGCAAAAAATTCACATTCCTTGACAGCGGTCATTATATGCGTACATGATTACATGCAACAGTCAATTACCGAAAGAGAAATCACTGCCGGAAGTCTGGAAGGCCTATGCAAGTGTACGGAGCATTCTACAGCATTGAGAAGAGCCGTGTAATAAATATATATATATTAGGGGTGTAACGATTCACCGATAGGAATCGGTATGCGTTTGGATTAACACAGAGGCGATCGATATGTGGGCCCCTGTATCGATTTAAAATGACCAAGAATCTGTTGATGCACCGATTTAAAACGTTGCGAAACGGTTGAGTGAAGCTCTAACCTGATATCAATGCAGTCAACTCGGTTCAATCCGTTTCCATACGGATCGGGAAAATTAAACCTTAGGATGCGGCGGATCCGCATCTGTGTTTGTGTTTGTTTGCGCCCTGCGTCTCCGCGTGCGCCCTGTGAGTGCGCGAATAACAGCCATATGTTCAGTGCACCAGCGAATCTGAACTAAAAACGTGTGGAAGTCCTTTGGGTCTTATTAGAAGGAGGGGAATATTGACAAAAGCTTTGCTATTTTCTTTAATTGTGTAGGACAGCGATCAAGTCTATAAATAAACAAATATATAAACCTGTAGTTCTAAATTAAGATTCCATGGTCCCTATAATATATATATATATATATATATTTGATAGTAGGCAATTACTCTATTATAGAAGGCTTATTTTAATTAATAGAAAATGAATGTGTTAACTTTCAACAAACATTAACTGCATCTATCAGATTGATTCATATCTCATCAAATCGCACCGGATCGTTAGAACATTGAATCAAATCGCATCGTTCCATATTTAAAATGTATCGTCCTTGTATCGTACCGTAGCACGTGTATCTAGATACGTATCGGATCGTCCTATAAAGAAGAGATGCACACCCCTAATATATAAACTTGATCACTGGGCCACTTTGTTCACATTTGTACTGTGAAGTGCTGGTACTCTATATTGTTTACACCTTCTGTTTGGTTAGCCTTGTTTGTTAAGTTTTTTCTTGACATCAGCATTTACATTAGCATTTACTTTAGCGTCTATCTTTGTTTTCTTGAGCACCACTTTGTATTTGCATTGTATTGTGTTTGCCCGTGTTATCCACTGCTGCTGGGAATCTCCCCGGCGGGGGATTAATACACTTGTTATCCATCTCGGTGAGGACCCAGGACGACGCACCTCCAGGGAGTTGGTGAGGTAGACCAGGTTCTCCGTCAGCACGTTGCGCTCATCAAACTCCAGCTCCAGGTCCAGCACCCGCGGGCCCATCTTCTCCAGGTTCTCCTGAGAGGACACAAGCCGTCAGAGCCCCCACCGTTTCAACCACTCAAGGAGTTCATTCAGAAAAAAATAACGACTTAGGTGTGTAGCATCTTACCCTAGCTATCTTGTTGCGTACACGGGAATGGGTTAACCTAGCGATTGGTAGTGCTATGAACATCCCTAGTGTACCGACAGCGATATATTTTTTATCTTTCTTCTGAAAAATATATATTTTGATAAACGTGTCTGCTAAATGCCCTGAATGTAAATGTATGCAAGAAAGTGTAAAAACACCTCCAGGTTCAGTCAGTCGGCGACATGGGTTGAGTGAGTGAAGCTCTGCAGAACTAGGGTGAGCCGTACCTTGATCATGACCACGAAGGGCATGACTCTCTTCATGTACTTCTTCACCTCCGGCATTGCCCCGAGCTCGACGGAGATCACCTTGTTGTCAGGGAGGACCCCCTTGTTTTCCTGAGCCCCAAGACAAGCACAGCTTTAGTCACACATGGAGAGAGACATTCACACACACAGAGACGGCTACACAAAAAAAAACACATAAAAAAGGGTGCATATATTTGCAATGCAGTTTAACAAATGGCATAACAGCCCCTTAACACAGTTACCTTTACACGTGTGTGTATGTGTGCGTGTGTGTGTGTGTGTGTGTGTGTGTGTGTGTGTGTGTGTGTACGTGTGTGTGTGTGTACCTTGTAGTGCCTCCCCAGCAGGGACAGGGCACAGTGCTGCCATGGCGGGTAGCTCTTGGCCACATAGATGGTACAGTGAGACGGCCTGCCTGGAGGCCGGGAGTCTCCCTTCTATGATGTGGGAGAGAGCGCAGGGTGGTTAGTTAGTATAGACCAAAAGATACACATTAGTGACCCATCCAACCATAATATACCCGTTGCACCAGATGTGGCCACGGCTTACTCGGAGTGTAAATGAAGGCTGACTTTCTAGAGTTTATTTTCAAGAGACATGCCACTACAACAGATGCGCTCTGTTTTCTCAAGAGCCACCCAGTACGGCCCATCCAAATGAGAATGCCAGAATAACAAATACTTTCTATACAGCATATTTGGATGCCCGATGTGTTTGGATGACCAGACTGGTGTGCGCGTACACATACACTCACACAACCACACCCACATGCACAGTCTGTATGCCCTTCATGGATACCAGTCTGGCTTTCCATAAATTAATTTCACATGACAGCTGCCAAGCTTAATCTAATTTCCTTCTTAGGGAAACCATCACCGGTGTTTTTCAACACGATGACACAGGTGTGAGGACTTAACCTCCAAAAGGCTTCTGCTGCTCCGTGGGTTTACCGCTACACAGAGTAAGAAGGATTTAACTGAGTCTGTCCACCGCCAGGCCTCTGAGTCAGAGATTCAACCCTTACCCAGGACCCAGACCTTTTTCCCCACAGCATTCTATCTTAAGAAACTATCAACCGTTCTTGACGTTATGACACCTTTACATGTTGCGGAAATCTGAAGAAGTTTGAAAGAACTCAACAACCTTATTTTCTTTCACTGCGCCCTACTAGTGGCATAGCCGGATGAATTACAAACTGCCCTGTGGCTGGAACCTCTCCGTGCATTTTTAGACCAGAACGACTGCAATACGATAGGCCTACCACCACCAATCGTAGCAACGAAACAGGTGACTCTGCACGGAGCACAGCGCTCTCCTTCCTTTAGTAAAAGTATATCGTTTTGTTTAATACTGTCTCGATGGCGGAATCAGTAGCAATTATCCCGCCTCATGTTCGATTAGATGGTTGTGATTGGTCGGTCTACCAGGTAGAAATATTTGTGTGTGGGGGAGGGGAGCAAGACTATCTGCAGAGAAATTGAAAAATGAGCTTGCGAGATTGTCTAGTTCCCAGGCTACTACTGACGTGCTGTGCTGTTCATTAGTACCATCAAGACATTCATGTCTGAGCATAGACAATAACAACATGAGCCCCCCCTGGGAAGACAGCTGCAGAATAGCATCCGGCTTATGGAGGTAGTCTTTCAGCTGCACCTGACAGCAGGCATTGCTACATTTTTAAACCACAATGCATTTTTATTAATTATAATAATTGTAATGCATCAATTGAAACGTCAAACAGGACAATTGTAAAGCATTGCACAATGATATACCTGCTTTATTTCATCTCAGAGCAGACTGGACACACTGTAGTGTGGCAACCAAGACAGGACATCATAGTAGGTCAATATATGCAAATGTTGTTTTCTAACTGCATCTCGGGGAAGCACCTTAGGTAACAATTTTCTCATCAAAGTTATACTTTCCCTTTCTCTTCTCTGTCGTCCCTGGGTTTGAAATACTGCAGATAAAAAACGGTTGAGTGGGCCTCATTGTCTAGCACAGATAATTACATATTAAGAGACCGGGATAAACTAATTACAGCAAGATTACCCTGTTTATTTTCCATTCAAGAACACACAAACAAGCAAAAAACCATCACATACACATGCCCATTTAAAACGACACTACCAAAGGTGTGTTGACGGAGAGGAGGATACTCTTTGTTCCCATAAGAATAGTTAAACAAGATGCATTTATTTTCAAATGTGTCTTTGTGCCAATGCACAGAGAAGGACCATTTGAATGCAAATAGGCCACAGACCAGCCACACAAACCACTAAATGTAGTGTTTCACACAGTACATCCAAATAAACTAAAAATACTACAAACAGTATCGAGACTCCAAAATGTAGGGATCTACGTGGCTACCTCGGTAAAGCCTGTGATTTTCCACAGCTTTTCCAAAAATAGCAACTGAAATCATTTTCCGCCTCTTCGGTTTTTCCCAATTTCAACCTGACAAACACAAAGTTGATGCGCTACACCCGAGGGACGAGATCGGCTCTCTTGCAACCCACTCTAATTTAATAAGACACCTTAATCATGGCTCAGCACTGGGTTGCTGCAACGGCGGCAGGCAACAAACCCAAATCAGTTCACACATTCATTTTCTTCACAATGAGGTGAAGATGCATTGGAATGAGGTTGTATGGACACACACACACACACACACACACACACACACACACACACACACACACACACACACACACACACACACACACACACACACACACACACACACACACACACACACACACACACACACACCTTGCTCTTGGGGGGCTGCATGTAGGCTTTGAAGCGTAGTCGGAGGTCGTGGGCGGTCTCCATCAGGTACTGAGAGGAGCGGATCAGGACCTCGTCCACTGGACCCGCCGCAGGCCAGGACGCCTTCATCAGGGAGCCGCCCTGTGGGGGAGAGATGGAGAGCGAGACAGAGAGAGAGAGAGAGAGAGAGAGAGAGACAGAGTGTGGGCATGACATCATTCAGCAAGAGGCACAATTTGAAGGTCACAAATGGACGTAATATCAGGACGTCGGTGCCATGCTCAGCGAGTGTCAGAGACCCAAGTCCACTCCCCCGAGCTGGTCGAGCAGTTTTAAGATGAAGTCGCATCAATCGTTTTGTGAGGAAGGTTACCCAGAACAACCCTTAACCACCGCAAGCATCTGGCTCGGTACTTCCAACCTATCCCCCGGTCCCCCCCCCCCATCGATACCACCCCGGGGGTCCGTACCTTGGCCAGGAGGCTCCAGGTGTATTCACAGAGGTGTGGGCAGATGGGGGCCAGGAGCAGGGTCTGCATCTCAATGAACCGGAACACCAGGTCCCGGTGCATGCCCTCGATGGCCAGCTCCCGGTACTTGTCTTTGGCCGCCTTTAACACACACACACACACACACACACACACACACACACACACACACACACACACACACACACACACACACACACACACACACACACACACACACACACACACACACACACACACACACACACACACACACACGATTATTAAACCCAAACAGCAGTCTTGTTAAATACATGGCACTGCATTATACTCCAACATCTCCCTTACTAAATCCACATGCACCCTTTAATAAACCCCAATATACGCCCCTTTACAATCCCAATAAAAGACCATCATCATTTTCTCTGCCAATGCCAGACTCTTTTGATTTCCAATAATAGATCAAATCGGCCTTATTGAACTACAGGGTGTGATTTACAATGGCATGACCGTGGGAACCCTTACCTAACTCTTTTCTGCCTCAACTCCGGATCCCCTCCCCCTAGGCTCCGTCTTAATACCCTCCCTCCTTCCCCCCCCCCCCCCCCCCCCCCCCCCCCCCCCCCGACTGGCCTTCATCACTCTGCACCAATAGATCCTTGGATACGGTCGGCGCTGTGAGGCTATGAGGCATGCATCAACCAGTGGGAAGGGGGGGGGGCGTGAGGGGGGCTCCCAGGTGTGTTGGTCATGGAGAACACCTTGCTGTTGTCGTTATTGTCGTCGTCGTTGTTTACCTGGAACTCAAAGAAGCCACTCTTCAGAGCCTCCTTGTACATCATCCTGTCGTAGTGCTGCTCCGTCTTCAGAATACCTGCGTTCATCTCGCTGGGACGAGAAAACAGATGAGACACAGAAGTCATGCACCACTGCGCCTACCTAAACATCTCTTTACACGCCAACACACAACCCAGCGATTACAGAGGTGCTGGAGGTATGCTTTATGGATATCATTTGTGGGTAATTTGTGGAAAACGGCATTGCCCTCCATCAGCTATGAGGGAGTGAAATGCTCTGTGAAAATATCTGTTTCCGAGATGCACCTGCCTCTGTGCGAGACTATTTCGATTTTAGACCGCTCCTGGCTCATGTCTGACCGGGGCCTTTCTTCCCTGATTGGTTCGGTGAATCCATCTTTCCTGTCAAACCCAGGTGCGGAAAATACAAAACTCAATGGTGGAGAACTCCAAATAAAACTTGGGCGTGGACCTATTTCGATTGCCTCATTTCAAAACTATCTCTTTTCAGTGCCCTCTATTGACGACATTAAAATGTTGCCACCCTCTCTGCGAACAGCCCTCACACTGAGGTGTTGTGTGAGGGCATGTTGTACGTCTACACACCCCCTCGCCCCCTCAGAAACAAAGCCGTGCTGGGCGTACCTGGAGAACACTCGGTCATTGGAGGTGTCCGGGTTGCCCGTCCTCAGGCTGCTCTGGTTGGCGATCATCTCCTTCACCCACTCCACCCAGGTGTACAGGCGCAGGATGCCCGCGTCCGCCATGGTCTCCACAAAGTTGGCGTCCTCCACCGTGTCCCCTGCGTCCGCCAGGGCCAGACGCATGCCTGGGGAGGACAAGGGGGGGGGGGGGGGGGGGTTAAGGCACTCGCCTCACAAAGAAATTCAGGGGCGACAGAGGTAGAGCGGTTTGACAGGAAGGTTTCTAGTTCAATCCCCCCCGAGTGTCGATGTGTCCCTGAGCAAGACGCCTCACCCTGACTGCTCCTGACGAGCTGGCTGTCGCCCTGCGTGGTTAACTCCACCGTCGGTGGGTGAACGCGTGAATGAATGGTTGTAAGTCGCGGTGGTAAGCGTCAGCAAAATCCCGTAAATGTTTCAGGCCTCTTATGGACTCAAATGGCCATATTGGGTAAAAGGCAGACAAATGCAAGAGTATCCTGTTACTGGTGGCATTGGGTTACCAAGCAACATCCCAAATCTGATTGCAGTGAGAGGAGACAGTAAAAGCCTGAAAAGCATTACAGCCCCTGAATTACATTTTTTTTTAAAAAGTACCAGAAGTGAGCGAGAATGCAAGCTCAAACAAGCCGGTTTGGTTTCCCTTTAAGAGCAGTCAGCATAGAACTTAACAACTGCTCAACAATGAATGCATCTCCCCGCCATTTTCGTTGTTGTCCTCTAATTCATCTTTCATTTTCACAGCTCACAGCTGTTTTGGCCACACGTGCCATGTGATGCCCCTGCTCATAATATATATACACCACGTTTTCCAGCCATCCTTGATGTTTCATGCCAAGGCTGACGTCCTGTGTGGCATGTTCATGATCTACATAGCAAGCATAAAGCTGTATGTTGAGGTCACCATTAGCGATTGGAGAAGCGCGTCCCGACGCCATGTGTCGGTACGTTAACAGCCAATCCCTTGCACTGGCGTGAATCAATGAGTTAAATCGACGTGCTGAATCAACGTCGGCGCGTTTCCCCCCGGCCTCAAGCGGCGTGTGAGCCGACAGTGCGGCGGAGGCGGCCGCGTACCATCTGCTGAGAATTTGTCGATGGCTTCGCTGAGAGTGAGGAAGTTCCCGGTGGACTTGGACATCTGCCAAACGGAGAAAAACAGATGTTAGCCAAATGATAACACAGAGCAGACCCACGCACACAAACGCCAAATGAGATATCCAAAACTAAATGAACCTGGGAGGAAAAGCTAAATCATGAACATTCAGAACAAATATCCTAATTAAACAACAACAGCAAAACGCCCTTGGTCCAGCTAGTACAATTCAACTGGGATTCGTCTGCCGACCGACGCGTTGGGAGGGCACTTTGGATCAACCCCCACAACACACACACACACACTACCTCATCATATTATACCATTTGTTTTGTTTGCCCTGTTTGTCTTTACTTTAGCATTTACTTCAGCAGCTATTTTTGTTTTCATTAGCACTTGGTGTTTTTATTGTATCGGATCGTATCCTGTGCTTTTCCACTGCTGCTGGTGTAACAAAGGAATTGACCCTCCGGGGGGGGTCAATACAGTTGTTATCCAACTATCGTACCTTCTCAGAGTTGAGCAGCAGGTGTCCGTTGGCGCGCACTGCCTGGGGCCACTTCCCACTGCGGAGAGAAGACATTGTTCTCTTCAGCCTCTCACTCTCCGTCTTGTTCAACCCCTCTATCTCCTCATTTCAAACACATGGCGAGCCCTAACCTCGCGTTTTAGATCTGCACTCGAGTCAGAAGCGTCTCGCCGGTTTTGCAAACGGCTCTCCCTAAAACCTCCTACTGAAGTCATTATCATATCATCTCTAAACTTTGAGGTTTGATAAGCACAATTGAGGATCATGTCAAGTTGTCGAAAGAACCAAGTCAGGCAGCATTTCTCACACACACACGCGCACACACACACACACACACACACACACACACACACACACACACACACACACACACACACACACACACACACACACACACACACACACACACACACACACACACACACACACACACACACACACACACACACACACACACACACACACACACCTGTCCCCTCTCTTCAATCCCTGTTTTGTCTGTCTGTCAGACAGTCTATGTAGCTTTTCGCTTCCCTCCCACCCACAGAAATGACCCCCATGAGGGGCCCTTTTTGAACCCAGTGGGGTTCAAAGGGCCAGTACGGGGGACGTGGGACCCTTCTTTCAACTCAACAGGTCAAAAGGACGTACAGGTCAACAAAACAGGTGTGAACTGACTTTAACCGTGTTCACACTGTCCCAGGACTCACCTGTCCTTTGGCCACATGGCCACGTGGTTGTACAGGTAGTAGGACAGGTGGTTGGGCACCAGGTCCTTGCCTGAGACGCGCACGTCGACAGGGTACCAGTACTCAAACTCCCGCCGCAGCTTCTGCAGGTGCTCCTTGGGGATGGAGGTCTTAGGGAAGGGCGACGTCTTGAAGAAGATGAAGTCCCACACACCCCGGGTCATCTGCTCTGGCCTGGGGGGGGGGAGGCAAGGCATGGAGGCTCATGATCACAGACATTCACTGCACGACTTCATCTGCCTGGCCCCCTTTGACTAGAAGCTTTGATGCAGGGGCCTGTAAAAATAAAAGTAGACCAAAAAGATAGATAAATAAATAAGTATCCTTGGGACGGTTGCTAGGAGACCTCAAAGCGATGCGCGGGAGGGAAAATGTGCTCCAATGTTGGATTCAAACATGAACTTGGAGGGGTCGGCATAGCTCAGGAGGTAGAGCAGTTGTTTTGTAACCGAAAGGTTGCTAGTTCGATCCCCAGCTCCTCCTAGCTGAGTGTTGATGTGTCCCTGAGCAAGACACTTGACCCTAACCGCTCCTGACGAGCTGGCTGTCGCCTTGCATGGTTAAGACACACGTCGGTGTGTCAATGTGTGTATTAACCGATGTAAGTCGCTTTGGATAAAAGCGACTTACATTGTCCTAATTGTAATTGTAATTTCACATCCAAATGCTCTGTACTTTGAGGATGGGGTTTCTGATAAGTGTGTGTGTGCTCCATACTTAATGCCCAGCGGGGAAGCTCCCTGCCCGTTGAGGACTCCTCCCTGGAGCAGGTGCGCCACGGTGTAGTAGGCCATGTAGATGGTGGAGTCCGATAGAGACTCAATCAGCCACTGCTGGTCCCATGGTAGCCGTGTTCCTATAGCAACCGACAGGGGAGAACAAACGCACGCATACCGTGTTATTAGAGATAAACAGCCGCAAGCAATAAGCGTTCATGAGTGACTACCTAGAGACACACGCATGCATTTACGTAGACAGAGAAACACAAAACGTAATCCGATGATTTTAGTCTGCTCATTTCAATGATTTGTTGTCAACTGTTGATTTCGTTAGAAATATACAGAGTGAAACAAAAGGCTTGATTTGCAGCTGGGAAGAGCAACTTCAACATCTTAGGTGAAACCTATGAATAAATGACCTCAATGGGTTCAGGGGAGATAGGGAGTGTTGTAGTCAGGTAGTCGATTAGAAGAAGAACGATGCCTCAGGTGCTGCGATACACACCACTATGCGAGTCCATTATACCCCTGAAACCGAGGCGTGTGTGCGCGTGTGCGTGTGTGTACACATAAATGCATGGGGGAGAGACAGAGCCGTAAGTGAGGTGATTTATTGGTAGCCCTTTGTCTCCATCTGTAGTCCAAAGGAACCAGCAATAATAATGCCGTGTGTGAAACCCAAGGCCTTATCGGTAAGCTATATATGTGAGTACCAGAAGGCCAGCGCTGTCTCTCAACACTCTTTTTCTTCAAAGATAAATCTGTAACCATTCATTTAATATAAGGGAATTCCTTGCAAGTTCTCACTTCACTGTGAAATTCATTTTAACAAATGCATTGGTCTCACATCTACAACAGTGTTTTTTGGGTTCATTTGACATTTTCGACTACTGCACAAACACCAAATCTCCACTTTGACTCTGTTCAATGAACATTCCAAGGTGATGGAAAGTGTGTCTTGAATGACATTTCACGGTGTCAAAGCATTAAGTTGAATGGAAAAAGACTCCATGGAAAGACACATCGGCAGCCTTTACAAAGCAACTTTGGAGAAACATCACGATAATATACAATATCGAATTATATTATTTTAGAAAAAAATAATCCCATTGTGGTTAGCCACATCAAAGACATTAAATCAGATGTTAATAAAACAAAAGGAATTCAAGATAATTTCAATACATCTAGAGGGTGGGCGCTGGGAATGTCTTCAGATGGAAAGGCAAATATAGGAATTTCAATTATAAGAACAAGTCAGGGGATTGTCGTGGCTGTATCATGCAGTATCAGACTTCTTGTCAACAGTTATGATTCAAAAGCTAAATAACACCCGCACCATAGCACCTTCAAATTTGAGAGAGTTGGGCGTTAACTCCAGGGGAAAAGGACCGTCTATGCAAGGGTGGATTCAATTAACTAATAATAAAGTTATGGTTACATCTTAATTGAATTTTCCCAAGAGACACCCTTCGTCACAAACATCCTCATACGATGCAAGGCCCCCCTGCCGAGTAGCCCAATCTGCCTTGGTTGGTTGAACGCTCTGTGCGTGTTTCTGCAAATTCACCTCCCCGAGAAGTTGTAAACATTGCGGGTTACATTTTGAGGGCAAACAAGCCGCTTCACGCACTTATTGAGGGACGTTCTCGGTGGGCGAGAATACTCCCCCTGGCTCTGACTTATTTTTTTGATTTTTCTAGCATAGCATAACATAAAGCATGTATACATCATATAACAGTCTAAAGCAAAGGGAAAAGGCAAAAAGGCAAAAAGGCATCATCACCCCTTTAATGGGTGCCTATTCACCCTCTCACACTCACACACACTCACACACTCACCGAGGCCGTAGGTACGTGAGCAGGCATGCTCTTGAAGCCAAGCCAACGTGGCCTCAAAGTTCTTCCGGGTCTCTTCGCAGAACCTGAGCAGTCCACACAGTACAGAGCAGGTCGGTCAGACTCAGTACTGCGCCCCTCCCCCTGCAACGTGCTTGGGCAGCAATCAACTCACTCATTGACATACTAGGTGCATGTTTGTGTGTTTGTCGTTATCTTGAGCCTTGGCATCTTTGAATATACAATATGATGATTATCTGCCTTTCAAGGGAAATCACAATATTTTCAGTGACTTTTCATATAATAAAAAGTTACATTTTTGAAGCCAATCCATGCATTGCTGTCCTGGCGTTGTTGCTATGACAACGGTACATCGCCACATGTGCAAGAGCATATTGTGAAGTAAACTCAAACCCACACTTAAAAAGCCAAAGATATGTCAAGGCGTTACATCTGAAATCACGATCATCACAACCAGTGATGTCCAGAAGAGGGACATAGAAACATTCTTACGTTTCCAAAGACTTCAGAGCTTGGTTGGTCTGTGCCTTCCACTCTGCATCACCGTAGTCCAGATACCTTGAACATTACAGAAATACACCAAGCATGAGCAATAAAAAAATAACTTACCAGATCAATATAGGCTGAATTTGCTGTTATTAAGGAATTGCTGTAAGGGAGAAGGGCGTCTGAATCATCTTGTGAAAAGAAATCCAAAAATAAATTATATATTGGAATTTGGTTAAATTATATAGTATTAAACATTATGAAATATTAATATAATAAATATTAAATATGTTCAAAAAATGTAGCTCTAGTGCCGGGGCAAAAATCTTTACACAGATAGTGTGAACAGAGATGGGTGTACGGCGAGTTTTAAGTGTGTGTCTTTATGTTTAAAAAGTCTTAGTTTGATGTTCCAATGCTGATAATTTCAACATTGAGTGAGGCCCAGTACAAAGTGTCTTAGGGCTAGGGTTGCCGCGGTGTGGACATTTTCACACCGAGTAATCCGCTCGTGTCAACACCGGTATTACCGGTATAAACGGTAATAACTTTGAAACTAGGTCAACCGCCATCTTCTCCGTCAACTCTCCCCTCACACTCAGTGACAGCGGCTGGCAGCGCGCCAATTCTCGGCGTCTTATAACGTTCTATATATAATAGTATAATATAATTGTATATATCTCGCCAATTCGGCGCGCCAATTCTCTTCCGCATAGAGCAGAACTGTGGCTTATTCAACACATTTTAATTTTCTTGATTATAATTACATTATTTATTTTTAATGAATTTGTTTTTTATTACTGAAAAAAAAATAAAGAACTCGGTGTTGCCGGTGTGCAACACAGAGTTATCGGTGTTGGCCTGAACACCGGTAACACCAGTAATACTGTATACCGCGGCAACCCTACTTAGGGCCATACTGGACATTTAAAAAAGGATTGACAGAAGAAAGCAATGTTAATCTTTGAGTTTGCAAAAGGGCCGATGGGGCACCTACCACTGATCACAGAGAGCCACCACACACTGGTCCCCCGAACGAGACATGATCTGCTTCTCAGGCTCCATGTAAACCGCAGCCTCGCCCTGCGGGAGAGACAGACCGGGCATCATATCAGTCTCAGCACAACAGATCCTCCAGGAGGATGATCAGTGAGGCCATTTTCAAGAACACACACAACAAGGTCAAGCAAAACTATTTAGACAATGTGGTACTTTGGATTCAACAAAATTAGTGAGAACACAAGAAGGATCAGATGGTCTACCCTTTCCACCATCATCTTCTGGATGGGCTTCTTCACGTCCTGGACCTTCTGACCTTTGTAGCCCTCCACCAGCATGATCTATAGAGAGGGCAACAGCAGCGACAGCTCAGAGAAGAGGCCACACTCCGGGATAGAGAAGAGGACGGGAAATGAATGACGGCCCAGCCAAGGCCAGGCTAATATTCATTGTGAAACTCTAACGTAAAATATGATAAACTCTGTATTGTTGTAACAGTATTACTGATGCATTATTGATCTTTATTTTTTACAACTGATGGAAGTATGTTTTCTTTCCCTACGAGAGTTTTCTACTTTGTTAATGCATAATAATTAAAAAATATTTATTAAAAAAATAAAAAATAAATATATATATTTTTTTAAATATACATTGCTAGTCAAGGCGGGGCCCTATTGTTGTTAAGGCGGCTGCCTTAACAACACAGTACTGGGGGAACCACTGCCCATTTTGGGGGTGCATTGCTGCCTGCTCTGACGTTAACACCCCTTCAATTCACTTTCAACAGGCAGGTTTGTCGCATTAACACATAAATCACCAGTTTCCCGGTATACAGTATCAGCCAATAAGAAGTGAAGCATGCAAAAGCATGTGTTAAACCCAACGAAACCTAATTTGGACATTGCGTTTTTCGCACGTATACCCAGGCAGCCCAAGAGTGATCTACACAAAGAACAACAATGTTCATCATAGTCACTACAATTAGCATGGAGACTGTGTGGAGACTCACCCCCTCATAGAACCCTTTGAGGTAGACCTTCTCCTTGGCCTCGGCCAGCTTCTCCCGGTCGTTCTGGCTCTGGATCTTCAGCTCATCACACACCAGGGGAGCAGAGAGGCTGCCTAAGCCTGGGATGTCAATGATGGGGATCTGTTGTACACACACACACACACACACACACACACAAACACACACAGTTAAAAAGTCCCCATTGGAGTTTTAATGCTCGAAGCTGATATTCTAAAAGATGTTGAATTTATTTATTTATGTACATTCACACACATTATGGATATCATTTGCAGTTTAATTTGTATTTGAATTAGAGCATCAATAATTAATGGTGAGTTAATTATCTCGAAACTTAAGATACTCCACAGCCACAGTCCGCAGTGCAGGTTGTAATGACATTGCGTTCTGCAATGTTGGATCATGGCCAATTTGATTGTTATGTCAAGGGTGGATTAAATATGGGAAAATTTTGGCCGCATGCTAAATATATTTGTAGCTGCAAATATGAATTTTGTGAACCATCTTCAATGAGGCTGGAAACCTAGTCACAAAGGTCTGACTTGAGAGAGGTTAATTTCCCTTTGTTTTGTTACATATTAGTTGAGGGTAATCATGTAACTGGATGTGGGGAATTGTGAAACAGAGAACATAAACTCTGCCAGCCCAGCACTATAAAAAGTGTCTGCAAGGGTTTTAAATCCACACCTTGTAGAATTTCCACTGTAGAAATCTACTTATTGAAGTCCCCTTCTGAAAGCTTAGCATAATAGGACTGCTGGGCCATGACTTAGTGGTACCCCTTTCCGACCTCGGAACATCAGCTTACCGGCTCAAAAGGCAGCACCATCTTGTCCTCAATGCCGTACTTCTCCCTCAGGGCCTGAACGACAACAACAGCACGGGTCAATAGGGGATGATGCACACAAAAAACAACTCATTCCGTCGAATGTAGTGGTCGAGAAAAATCAAACGTACATTGAAGTTGCATGTTTACTTCCATTCAGTGTGCAAAATACCCAGTGGGAATTGGCAGGGGCCCTAGTTACAATTACTTTATAGAGGTGAATCAAAAATGATCCAATAATGATCTTTTATTTCTTTTTGACGAGTTTGCAACCAACGATTCCATATAAGTAATTATCTCGAAACTTAAGATACTCCACAGCCACAGTCTGCAGTGCAGGTTGTACCGACATTGCGTTCTGCAATGTTGGATCATTTTGTAATGCCATTAGGAGGCGCTGCAGACACGAATGAAGAGAGATACGTGTTAAGACGGCAGAACTATGTGATAAGACTTTTCCATAGCCCCCCTAACACTTTTGCTTTTGAGACTTTTATAGGGCCCCCCTCCCATTTCGCAAACTGCTTCCGTTTCCCAATTTAATCGACTTTGCTTTAACGTGGGTGAGATGGCAGTGCACCTGTTTCTTCTTGATGTCCCTGAGTGCGGCAATGTCATCGGGAGCATCAGATGGTACGCTGGTCACCACGCCGGTACCTAGCGGGACAAACCATAAGCAGAAGACCACCTTTATCATACACACTGTGGACTTGCCCTCACCGTTGGGGAGGTTTGAACGCTTGCTTTCTTTGTTAATATGGCTCAGATAGATTGCACACTCAAGCAGATGGTTTCAACCCCCAACACACACATACATATGTTTACACAGAGATACAGTGAAAATAAACCATTAGGCAGGCAGACACCTGAGCAGGAGCAAGGAAATGAGTTTCCTTCCCTCAACGCCCCTTTCCTCTATGAAACTACAGCGCTGCACTTTTAGAGGAGCTGGCCATGAATATGATCATTATCATTACGCACATCCAGAGCCAATGGTCATGGCTGAAATATTTTACGAGTGACAATCTGAAAATCCCATTATCACCTCCCATTTAAAAAAAATAAAAAGGTTTTGAGGTTCAATACATTCAACAATATGGGAATAGAAAGACATTAAGTCCGATAGCACCTCACTAAACCCATGTTGTATGAAGAAGTCAAAAACGACATTATATTTAAATGCTGCCATTGTGATTTCAGACAAGGAGTGTGTAGTAAAGGAGAGGAAGGTATACCCTGGCCTGCGTTGTTTGCAAAGGCACATAGGTGAGATGAAACACTACATGTAAACATTAGTTTGACATGCCTTTTATGGTATGTACCTGGACTAATGAGAGCAGTGTGAGGAAGGTGCTAGTCAAATCTAAACAAGGCAACTCAAATCGATCCATTGATTTGTATGAGGTCCACGAATAAATAAAAATGTAGAAAACCTAATCAACTAAATCCCAGTTAAAATGGCTTCCATCCAATTCAGTTGACATCATGATATTTGTCATACCCTTGTCCTCCTTGATGGTTAGCATGGGCAGAGCGTAGATGGTTTTATAGGAGGTCAGTGGGGCACTGAGGGCACAGCCCAGAATATCCTGGAAGGGGAGCACAGAGAATATCCAATAAGAAAAGAAAAAAATAATAATGATAATAAATTAAACATTGACAATGCAATTTGATTTTATTGCATCGCTTTCAAGATATCATCCTCAAACATACTCAAGGCAGAGAAAGGGGAGGTGGAATCTCCCCTTATGAACACATACAGGGAAAATTCCAAAACGGTGCGTGTGAGCTTCGTTTTTTCAAAGGCGGAGCAGAATGCCTAGTGCTCGTTTTACACCCAACGAAATGTCTAGCAACTGGGGGAGCATAGGTAGGCTAGGGAAACCCATTAGTGTTGGAAAACCTCAAAAATAAATGTTCATGCCAATGGGATCTTTAATAAACAGCTTGTCGTGAGAGACGCGCACACAAACCCACCTGTCCCAGGACCTCCATGAGCACGGGCACCACGCCGTTGTCCTTGGTGAAGCCCTGGTAGGACATGTTGCGGGCGGCGCGGGCCGTGCTGATGAACACGTCACCGTTGGCCGTCTCGAAGGCCACGTACTTCATGTCGGGCCGCACCCAGCAGTTGGTCTGGCCGAACATAGTCTCCGGCCTCATGGTGGCGGCCACCAGGAAGATGTTCTTGCCCTTCAGGCCACTGTGGAGGGACATCGTTTCATTGGTGGTGAACATCGTAGGGATTGTATTATTTTGCACTTGGTTGATTGTGTTATGACGTTAGTGAGTGAAAAGTGTACTGTGCGTGAAATTAATGTTCTTGTAATACATGTTTTTGTTATGCATCGGCTAGTAAGTGTTTCAGTGATACTGTTGGATTGCGGCTTAGTCATAAACAAATAAGAGCATGAAAAAAGGGTTTAAATGGTCATTTATAAAACAATAGTAAAAGATAGTCCTATCCTATCAAGGACCTGGTTTGATTTATGACTATTATTGTTACCTGCTGTAAAATACTTTTGTTTTGAATTTGGCGGGGTATGGCTCCACAACCTTCATCTTGATGAGAGTGTATTCCTGGGGTCCAACTCCCTAAACATAGTCACAAAAGGAATCGAGGGCAAGTTGACGGCTACTCGTTATCTTCATGACTCTCCTTGCAAAAATAGATTAGTTACAATCTCCTGAACCACAGAGGAAGCTAAACTATGGAAATCTTCAAATTGTCACAAGTATTTATACTGTACCTCTCCTGTTTGTCTGTCATGGTCCATGCAGGGCTGTCCGTCCTTGGGAGAGTAGATTGTATATCTGCATAAAGATAGGGATGTTCAAATTATTTAGGTTTTTGTTTCAAATTAAGGGAAAAGTATTCTTATCATTAGAGTGGATGCAAAGCAATCCACACTAATGTTATGTGTCTTAATTATTTTTTTACTTATTCCTCCTCCCTATTTCGAGTAATTATTTAGTCGGACACATCTACTTTTAGGAATTTACACCAAACCCCTTCCAAAAAGTTGGCCGTATATCAGTACAGTGCACTATTCATAAGATTTTTAGAATTGTGTATACTTTTTTTACATAAATATTTATAATATCATTATTTATATCTATAATACGTGTTGGCTCACGCAACCGCACACATTTTCTTCAGAAAATCCACATGCAGCAACATGTCAAGTTTAGATTGTCATGTCTTTCGTATCAAATCAAGGAAAAGATATTCCACCATGTTACCTTTTACGACTGATCACTAATGTAGTAGGCTAAAGTAAAAAAATACATTTGATGGAACAAATTAGTAAGCTCACCGTTTGCCAAATGCAATCTTTTTCCTCTCCTTCAGGGTGATGAACTGCCACCTGACAAAGGAGTCGTAGAAGGGGTTCACGTCAGTGGTGATGAAGGAGCGCCTCCAGTCCACCTAGTGAAAGATATCATATTAGTTTAGAAGAAAGCAAACAATGTAATAAAACCAAAATCCAAAGAATCCCTTCCCTTAACTAATGAGTTCCATAAGAGTTTGGCAAGGACATGTTGACCGTGCTTGACAGACTTACATACACCAAGAAATACCCCGTCTAAACTCATGTTTATCTACAATATGTTCCAAATATTCTCTTCATAAAAAAAGACAGCCAGAAAAACACAAGGTTGTGGTTGGTCTACATAGGCAAGTTGTAACCTGGGGGTGGAACAGCTCCTTGGGATCTGCTGCTGATGCACCATCAAGGCTTCGGGCCCAAGCAACATCATATTGAAACCAAAACCAAGAAACCAATTAACAGTGTGGGGAGTACCTACTCACCTTTACCGAACATCATGTAAGACGGTTAGTGTTTGGAGTGTTTTAAATGGATGGTGCTCAGTTAAAGGAGCATTTCACCGGTAGAGGCATGAATATATATTAAAATTGGGTCCTATATGTAGTCGAATAATGAAATAAAATTCTAATTTGTGCCGTCTTGACCGAGAAAAGGCAGAAAGTGACTTTTTGGCGCTGGTGGATTGAAGACAACAACTCCCACCATGCACCACGATGCACAGCTTCGCTGGCCACTCCCGCTGATCTAGATCTCCGCCTATCGGACACCTCGCTGTTCCATCTACCAAACTGATGCCGCAAGACTGCTTGAAAAACATTTCACGCAACATTTCTAGTGAAGAGTATTATTATTATTATTATTATTATTATTATTATTATTGTATATGTCAGATCCAGTACCTTCCGCCATTGTACTTCGGTTTTATCAACAGCCGTTGTTAGCTTAGCTTCAGACGCTGTGGATGTTAGTTTCTGCTGGTGAAGTCCCACCCACTGGCACTGCTCTAATAGGTCTGTAGCGTCAGTGGGTCCCACCCGTGCTTGTAGTCTTACGAGAATCCTCCCCTCTTACATTTCATATTTACTTCTACGCAAAACTCGTCATATTGCGTCATCTTAAACAGGAAGTGTTGGAGATCGATACGGATCTCTCCAGTCTCTCCAAAAAATAAAAGAATGATGCACGACCATTCAAAAATATGAGTGGGCTTAATGGAAATGGGTGAAGTTTCCCTTTAAAACCTGTAGAGGTAATTACATGTATAAAATCTACACCAGTTCTTAAGTTTTCATATCAGCAAACACATACACCGATATACTTGTGATAGGTCAACCGATACATCGGTCAGGCTCTACTGAAAATAGTGCAAAATGATCAAGTACAATGTTATGCTGTTACTGGCCCTCGTTTTGAATAAGTGACTATTCTAAGACTTTCATTATTTGGAATGCATTGAAAGTGTATTCCCCTCACATGAGCAGGATCCAACTCCGGCAGTCAATGGTAGCAGCTAATCTATCACTTTAACCACATTAACTCATGCAAAGTGCATTGGACAGAAAATGAGTGGCCTAAGGCTTTACCTTAACTCCCATCTGCTTCAGGTCTTTGATAGCCAGGGGGGGAAAGTACTCCAGCCAGTGTTCAGCATTGGCAAACTTTACAATCTCAGAGTCAGTCAGACCCAGAGAACTCATGATGTCCCACTGGAACTTGGCCGTACCGGTTTTCGCTGCTGCTTTGCTCTAGAAAGGTAAAGAAAGTATGTAAGTAGCTGTATAGATGTATTTTCAGACACATTCTTTGCAATGCTTATTTTGAATTCAGTGTGGATGGGCATCCTAGGTCAGTGGTTCAAATGTTAAATGGTCCAATCAAAACATACAAATATTTGAATTAATTCTTGCGGTCTCATTTTCTGTATTTGGAGATAGTTGGTGGCATCGGATCTAAAATAACGACATTGATACATACCTCAAACAACAACTCGGGAAAAAGAAAGCGCATGCATAAATGATTCTGAAATGAACCCCTTGGTCTAGTTACCTTTTTGCCCTTGGTCTTATCCTTAATAATGATCTCGTCCGAGAAGTCGGGCTTCTCCTCTTCCTTCTCCTCCTCATCAGGGAACACAGGAGGGTTTCCATAGACCTCCATCTCCCTCTTCAGCTTATCTGCACACGCCTGTGATGGAGGACACATGGCCAAAGTCAATCAGCAGGCCCCCATTGGCTCGATGAGTAGCTGGATAGCCACACATCTGAACCAAGTCACTGCACTGAACCAGACTCATATTTGAGATTTTGTTCGTAGTAGTATAGACTACTCTTGAGTTGATTTTAGATGCATACACGTAGTCTTTATTTGATAAAGAACTATAACTTAGCATAACACATTTTCACCAAAGACAATAAATATTGCTCCACTGTTAATCACACGATCGCATACAATTCTCAAAATTATAGTATTGCATGCACAGTGAACACATGGACTAAGCACATAGCTAAAACATAAAGAGAGTTATGGACTCACCTTGATGGGCATTCCTGTGCAGTGCAAGCCGAATGGGAAAAGACACTGCTTCCCTCTTAAGCGCTGGTAACCGACACCAAACTGTGATGAAATAGACCGTTGTATTACAGCCAATTCATTCAGTTGATATAAAAAAGCCAGGAAACTGGAGAAATCCCTTGTTAATACTGGAACAACATGGGACTCTTCAGCATCAGCCTTTTAAAAATATCCACACTAAAACGTTAAAACTGCAAGCTCTCTTTGGTTAGATTGTTTACCGTTTGGTTGTTTGTTTCTCATAGCGTCAGCAAACTCACCTCACATTTTGACATACTGAAAGTGTGGCCAAGATGCAATCTGCCATTCATGTAAGGATATGGGAAGGTCACAAAGTACTTGTTTTTGCTGAAACAGAAAGCAAACAATGAATTAAATAGTAATGAAACATCTCTTGTGTTATTACTATGACTATAACATTTTACTTCCTAGATCATTCGAATAATGCACCACAGCAATTAAGTGACACATGTGTGTAATAAACCATTACAAACGTCCGAGCTATATTTCAATGTATACACACACATTTGACTATTAAGACCCACAGACTGGGAAAGTGCCTGATCTGTTTTTTTGCAATCAACATTTTCATCCTTTTTCAACGAAGAGCACTGGAAATATTTAGATGACATGGTTAGAAATACAGTTGACAAGACCGGTTAAGAACATATATTTACTTGGTGCTTTCCCCAATGGTCGTGGGTGCATCACATTCAAATGTCTTCTGCTTCTCCCATTGCTCCTGGATCTCTCTCTCGATCTTCCTCAGATAATCCAACTTCGCTGTTCCCTTGCGCTCCTGGAACAGAAAAGCCTTGGTTAGTAGTGATTTTTGACAATGGGAAATATAAAAAATATTTTAATCAAGCCCAAGCCCTCCCGGTCCGATTTGTTATGTCCTCTCCGAGTCTGATTCACTGTAGGTATACAGAACCATGAGAGCTAGTCACTGGAGCTAACTTAGTTAGCAGGTTAAATTGGGTATGCAGCCCTATACAAGTTATATAGTATACTATAACAGCTGAAACCCCAGATAGCAAAACATATAACATAGACACTGCCTTCTACTTACACTCATTGTGAAGCCAGATGCGGTCCTATGTGATGTTTTAGTCTGAAGAAACTATTACAGAGGATTTGACAAGGGAAACCCACGCCACCGGTACAATGCTGATGACATCTGCAGCTCTCGCACATGCATCTGAATTGTGGGTAATGTAGTTTGTAATAACAACGTCAAACTCCCTTTAATTCGCACTGTCTACAAGCGCAATTTTTCTTTTATACCTTTTTAGAATTGATAGCTAGTGATATTGATAAATGTATTTTTCATTACTACAATTGTTATTCTAACAGCAATAACGACAACGCATATTTTCCACTGTAACTGTTTTGCGTACGTTACGACACTTCCACTTGTGTGACCATGTGCCGTAAAGCATTCTGACGAATGCAAGTGAAGAGAGCAGAGGCCTTGAATCAAATACAATTTTAGACGATGAGAGTGGGATTAACAGAACGCACTTTCAATTTATAGACAGTATTGGAGTCTCGCTCACGATGATCATTGAAAATGTGGAAGCTTTAAAGTCGTGGCTGGCAAAACTACTGGAGCCAATGTGAGTGATCTGGTGAAATGTCATGTATCCTGCCTGCTAAGTAGCTAGCGCTAGCCACAGAGTGGAGTTATCCATGGAGCCCCCTAGCATCTAGCGCTAGCCACAGAGCGGAGTTATCCGTGGAGCTTCATCTATCCTGCTTAATAAGGAGCTAGCGCTAGCCCCAGAGTGGAGTTCTCCATGGAGCTCACTAGCATCTAGCGCTAGCCACAGAGTGTTGCTATCCATGGAGCTTCTCCCTAGCATCTGTTGTCAAGTTCCTGCACGAGTTAGCCACTATGGCCGCTAGCTTACTGCATTCTGGAAGGGATAAACAACCCTACTTTTCACCAACTTCGGGAAGTTGTATTGCAGTTTGTCATTGTTTTATGTATGCACTGAATGATGTATGAATATGGCTCAGTGTAGAGAACGTTAAGGGTGATCTGTAACGTAACTGTCTGCAGCCAGCTGGCTCAGATATCCAGCACAGAGTTATGTATTGATGACACAATTATAGGAAAGCTACCTCTACAGTGTTTCCTTTAGAAAGTGTTGATTGGATTACACATAATTGTCAATTCATAATAGTGAAGCAACGAATAGACTGCCAAGACTTGTGATTAAACGTTTGTTGAATTAAATAACGATTCAGATATTAATAGCGCATTTATGATGATCTGCAGATGTGAAGCAGATCCCTCTGCGTTGGCCAACTATGTTGTGGCTCTGGTGAAGAAGGACAAACCAGAGAAAGACCTGAAAGCACTCTGTGCTGATCAACTTGACGTCTTCCTACAGAAAGGTATGTTTATTTTCTTTGAAAGTTTAAATATTTAAATCGGTCTACTACTTGTTCAACTATATATTGAAATGGATGAAGCAAAACGCACGGCCTAGCTTAGGCCTATTTTTTAATCAGTTTTTTACCTGGTGAGAGCCGGACCCAATCAACATCACAACTAGAACCAAATTGCAAAGAATACACTTGCCTGTAAATACATCTAATATTTACAATGGTTGACCTTATAGGTCAAGGAGATTGCCATGTCAAAATACGCTCTTCAACAAAAAATTCAGTTTCAATGTTTTCCATAGCAATTAAGTTCTGGATTGGAACGTTTGGTTTTTGGGTTAGAATTTTTTGGTTTTTGCCTGTGTGGTATGATTTCACTTTTGACAGATAATAAACATATCGGCACACAAACAGCCATTGTAGCGAGAAAATGAACTGGATCGAGTGAGATCTGACTCGATAATACCTAACCTTGAAAGAAAAAACGTTGGGTTACTTAACGTGATCCCTGGTTCTTTGATAACGGAGTGAGGTGTTTCACTATGGGAATCGCCTAGGTGTGACCTAATACGGAAGCTCCAATTGCACTACGTCTGTCCTTGACAGCCAGGTCGGACTGTGCCACAGGGCCCCGCCCCCTGCACCTTTACAGTCGACCCTCCCTCCTCCTCCCCTAATCATTCTATAACGGTTTATTTCCATGTAAATGCAAGGAGGAACGTGTTGGTGAAACACCTCACTCTGTTATCAAAGAACCAGGGATTACGTTAAGTAACCCAAAGTTATTTTTCTAACTTCGCTCGGTGTTTCACTATGGGGGATATAGACCACTCCCATATTGCATACGTCTCTCGAAGCCATGCAAATTCAGCCAGGCAGCAAATATCAGTCTGAGTCTGCTGAGATCGTCTCCAGCACGGCATGAGAAACAGAAGGCCCTGAGACATCCAGCCTATGAAACATAACAACGGTGTGAGGTGTAGCCCAGGTCGCCGCAGCACAAATGTCACGACACTCCTCTGAACAAGGCCCATGAAGTAGCCATGCCCCTTTTGAAGTGAGCCCTCAAGCCATGGGGGGGCTGCAAGCCCCTACATCCATAAGCAAGAGATATAGCCTCTACAATCCAGTGGGACAGCCTCTGGCGGGACAAAGGCTTGCCCCTATGGGGAGTAGGGCTGGCCCGAATACCATTTTTCAGGCTTCGAATACTCGAATACTAAACCGATTTTGACAGTATCCGCATATTTTGTTGAAGATTTAATAGCTTTTGAACGTTAATTAGTAGGCCCAAGTAAGTTGGAGTTCCTTAGTTTTTCCCCGTTGAAGCGAACAGCTGTCGTTCCGTTCCAAATCAGCTGTCCTCTGCCATCTCAGCCGTTAGGGGAGCTTTTCAATTCATCCTGGAACGTGCATCTTTTCAGGGAATTTGTACAATAAATCCATAACAAATACCGAATATTGATTCTTATGTGTCCATATTATATCCATTATATTCACCGGGTATTCCCAAGACGCTCACGCTCTGCAGCAATCCAGTCACAGTTGATCGGCGCAGCGCTGTACAGCGAACGTAAACAAACATCTAAGCTAAGGTTAGCATTTCGCTAAGCATTACTTTTCCTCCCAAGATCCCGCTAATGTTGTGTTGTAAAGTAAAGGGAAACGTATATATTCTTCCTCCACCTCTCTCGCTTCTCTGCTTGGTGTCGCTTATAGTTTGCCTCCCTCGCTCTGGTAACGTCAGGCACGTGAAAAAAAAAACGAAGCTCAGAATACGGATTTAAGCTTCGAATACTAATTTTCCGAACGAATATTCGAATAATTCGGGCCAGCCCTAATGGGGAGTAGCCCAAGACACAAACAATTACAATTACCCTTTCTGAAAAGCAGCTGACCGACTCACATACACATGCAGAGCCCGCACTGGGCATAATGTATGGAGTCTCTGCTCCTCCGCAGAGGAGAACAGAGGCGGGTGAAACGTCGACAGTTCCACCGTGAGAGACCAATAGGCCGACTCAATCACCTTAGGCACAAAAGCCGGATTGGGCCGCAGGCAGACCTTGGAAACCCCCGGAGCAAACTGCAAGCATGAAGGACGGACAGACAATGCCTGTAAATCACTCACACGCTTAGCCGTGGTTAAAGCTAAGAGCAACGCCACTTTCAGCAACACAAACTTCATCCCCACCGCCTCCAACGGCTCAAATGGGTGTTGAGACAGGGCATCCAGCACCACCGATAAATCCCACAAAGGGACCAGGGGCCTGGAAACCGGAAACTTGCGTCGAGCCCCCTTCATGAAGCGGAAAAAAACGAAGGGATGCTGCCCTGTGGGCTTATCCCCAAAGCCAACATGACAAGCTGAGATGGCCGCCAAGTACACTTTAATCGTGGAAAAGATGGTTTACCAGCGTAGCAGAATCCCCGAGTGCGTGTTTGCGTGAATTGGAACATATCAGATAATCGTCCAGATAAGAGAATACTCTGATGCCACCTTTCCTTAGCGGTGACAGTGCTGCCTCCACACACCTGCTGAACACTCTCGGGGCCAACGATAGCCCGAACGGGACCACTTGGTATTCGTAAGCCCTGTTCCGAAACGCGAACCGGAGAAATTTCCGGTGCGTGGGATAGATGGCGACGGGAAAATATGCGTCCGAGAGATCGATCGTTACAAACCAATCTCCTGGACGGATTGAACGACGGAGCACTTTGTGTGTCGACATCCTGAACGTGTATTTGCGAAGGTGTCTGTTCAACACACAGAGATCTAATATGGGGCGGAGGGACGAGCTCCCTCTCTTTGGAATGAGAAAATAACGGGAGTAAAAACCCTGTTGGGCTTGCTCGTTCGAGACAGCCCTGATCGCTTGTTTTTGCAGCAGTGACGATATTTCGTCCTCTAGGATTCGGGCTGCATTCCACGGGTGAACCGCGCATGCGCGCCACTGTTCCCCTCGAACAGCGAGCAGGCCCATGTGATCGTGCTTCAACATGTCACCCTGGGGACCCGAGGGCAGAGGTCCGCTCTCATAGGAGAAGCGTGAGCACCCCCAATGGGAACGCAGGGAGCAAGACTTTAGTTTATTTTGGTTTGTTTCATGCACTTCACCCTTGGCTCTGGGCCTAGTTGTGAAAATGCAGGATTTATTGTTTTCACATTTAAAAAGAGTGAAAGTGCTTGGTGACACTGTCAACCGTTGCCCCCTGTGTCAGTTCGCTCCGAACGTGAGGCGAGAGAAACTGAGAAAGGGCCCCTGGAGAACTTGAACGTATCTAGGTCCCTGAACCATGGAACTTGGGGCTTTGCCCCTCCCAAGCTTTCTTTTCTACATTGGAGGGGAAGAGAGATAAGCTGGGAGCGCTAAGGTGTACGCTTCTTCTTCTCCTTCCTGTTTCCTGAGAGTGCTGGTCTCTCTCATTTTCTCCAGTGCTGGACCAAACAGATCCTTGGTTGGGTCATATGCAGCATCCATGACCTCGGCTTTCAGCAGGTCACCCAGTCCGGAGAGATTAAGCCACAACGCTCTCTCACCTGAGACCGCAAGTCATACAGGTCTTTCTCTGCCCCCTCTGCATCCGGTGCCGCCGGCCAGTGAATGCCAAATTTAGCAGCGGCCCGTTTGCAGACCTCGTTAGGTTACCGTCCACTGGTTGCACAGCGTCAGAGGCGCTAGGCGGTCTCGACTGCTGGACAGGAAAAGTGGAATCGTCTTCCTCTTCCTCTATCCCGTCCATGTCGAGGTCAGAGTCGGCGTCGCCCTCTGCGTCCTCAGCGCCCGGCTCTGCGTCGAGGAATTCCTCGAATAGCGGGGGTACGAGCGGTGGGTGGAATGTGCGCGCATTTCAGAAGCAGGGATATACCGCACATAAATCTATTTCTAATTTGTCAGTTTGCCGTGTGTCTGCCTGGCTAAAAATGCTCCCGGATCTTTTCCATAATAAACAGTACACACTAGGGCCCGACCGATATTGATTTTTGAGTGCCGATGCCGATTATTTTAAGAGAAAAATTACGATTACGATTTAATCGGCCGATTAAAAGCAAAACAAAAAAAAGCCTATAAAACGTAGTTTTTGATACCTTAAATATACTTTAAACACTTTTGACGAATATGTGAATTGAATGCAGAACCTTTGAGTGTTTTAGAATACATTTACAGTCAAAAATGAGTGTAATGTAAAATGTAAAATAAATAACTAACTCCCAATGTGCTGCACTCGTGAGCAGTGACTAACACGTGCGTGCTGAGCAGTATGGTCTCACCGTTAGAGTCTACAGTATAACAAATTAACATGGCCTGGGACCTAAAGAAAAACAGGCACAACATGCTCAAACAACGCGTCTTGTGTACATTGGTGAGGTGAGCGCGCAGCTGCCTGAGCGAGCGTGCTTTCATGTTGTACGGTAAAATTCAATCTCCTCTTTTTTACTCCAGCTAAAGTTGTTAGTTAGCAAGGCGAGTAGGAGCGCAATCTGCAGGATACTAAGCGCAATAACATTTAAAAAAAAATAATAAAAAAAATAAAAAAAAATAAAAATTGTAATCGGCGTCTTTTTGGCAGATGCCGATTATTTTCAAAAAGGCTATAATCGGCCGATTAAATCGGCAGGCCGATGAATCGGTCGGGCCCTAGTACACACACACGATAGCGATCAACTAAGCTATGATCTAGCATATAAGCAATCGCTCCATTAATTAGTTATTCAGTGTTTCATGTTTTTATGCTTATTATTCTTTTACTATTGACCAAACTTCTGTCTATCTTGGGTTTTTGTGGCTCGGCAGCAGCACTCAACTACGAGCGTGCAGGCAAAAAGCGCGGCTCCTTTTTAAATGTAAAAGCTAAATCGCAAGAGCGATATGAGCTGTAAATATTTCGGACAGCTTTGCGTTTTGAGCCATTCGGCGATTTTGCATCTTTTACTCCTTTTGGTGTGAAAGTACAGTAAGCCACCTTTCGAGAATTTTCTCCGGCATCGACAGTGAGTGTGCACAGTGAGCGCACAAATGCGGGTTCGCCAGCGAAGTTTGAGCGTGTTTAACGCCCATACATGCTATGCACATGGGGTGGGGGCCCCGGCCTGATATGGAGGCTCCACATGACGCGGGGCACAGGCGGGATACAGCCTCCTTAGCCTTCGGCTCCGACCCGGCGGCGGGGGTGGCGGACGAAGACATAGCGCAGAGTTCACTCGCCGTGACGCGTTAGCGAGACTCTGGGTGTTTCGGGTCAGCCAACAAGCTAATGTTAACTGCTCGCCCTGACGGCGCGTTAGCCGATAAGCTACACCGTAACCAGCGACACCTGTAAGCAAATACCGGGTAACCGGAGAGCAGCTCGCCTTTGCGCGTGCACTGACCGGAAAACACTGTGTAATAATAGATACCTCCTTACGAAGTACTTACTCAGCTGAACCAGGTTAAAGCCTTAGACTGCGTTCGACGACAGAATCCTTGACGGCACGTCTGTGAACTGTTACGCCTCGTTTCCACATACGTATGTTTTTCGTATGCGTGCTTCCGTAAATTTACGGAAGGGGTCGCTAGTGTTTTACGTACGGACATGAATTTATTTAGGGACAGCCAAAAAGATGGGGGAATGTATGATAATGGCTGTTTTTAGGACACCGGTACTTTGGAACATGAGGATCGACATATACAGAGATAAAAACAAAACCAACCAGGCTTGGAAAGAGATCGGCGAGGAGTTTGGCCTGCAAGGTACTTGCATGTTTTGTGAAAAACACAAAAACTTTCATACGGTATCTCCGTAAAATGACGGCGAAAGTTAAATTTTTTGAACGTATATTACGGACATACCGGACAGAAATTTTACGGAGGGGAGGAGTCTCGGAGGAAAAACTGACATTACGGAGAATCACATAGGAATGAATGGACTTTCGGTCGGAGACGGTTGGATCGCATACAAGAATGTACGTATGTGGAAACGAGGCGTTAAGCAGTTAAAGCTAGCCTTTCAATGGAGAGAAAGTAATTATTTTCTGGTCCCAGTCTTTATATGCCCCGGATTACACATATGTTTGTGCATTTAAATGGTATTTTTTTATGTAAAGAAAACTATACATTTTCGTGAAGAAGTTTGATAATGTAAGGTTTTTTCCAAGGGCAGGATAAAAGCATCGAAAGAGGTGAAAACCATTATAAATTTGGGCATGTGGAGAGTTTCAGTTATGCCGATGGGGAGATTGTCGGTCTTGTCCACGCCAGTCGCAGGGAGCGTGACGGCACATACGAGACATGTATTCTTTCTCATTGTGTTTTCGCTCCAGCCTTTAACTGAACAAATGCACAATAAACGGTCAAACTCTTGACATGAACAATTATTATTTAAATCCACAAACAACATATGTGTAATCCGGGGAATTTAAAGACCAGAAGATAATTACTTTCTCTCCATTGAAAGTTGAAACCCATCAATATTTTTCGATCTCATAGGTCCCATGGGCTCTAACGGAAGAGGCGTGACGCCACTCTATAGTGAAACACCGAGCGAAGTTAGAAAATAACATGATCTTTTTTGCATTTGAAAGATGGAGACAGATTAAAGGCTCTCACATTAGATGTATTTTAATTATCAATCAATAAATGAATTGCAAAAGTATATATTGGCTGATCATCTTACAGTTTGGGATTTGATGTCGCTTCGCTATTGTCCAAATAGAGTATTTGCGCTTTCGTAAAAAAAATATTGCTTATACTCTGCCTGTCTTGTATTATATTGTGAATTTGGACTGCAGTACCCATTTCAAATGCTCCTTGCGAATGTTACATGTTTACGGTTTTAAGTAAACCTAATTCCAATACTCCATCTATTGCAGAGACGACAGGATTCGTGGATAAACTCTTTGACTGTCTGACAACCAAGAACTACCTGGTGAATAACCCAGCAAAGGAAACTCCAAAGGAAGAGGTGAAACCACTGGCAGTCAAATCTGACTTAGTGGAGGTAAATGAAAGAAATAAGAAACCATTGTTTGAATTAGTTTGTATATTATTTTAAATGAATGTCATACCTCAAAGCCTGCTGTCCTTTAGTTAGTAATATTTCGATGAATTAGTTAGCTCGGTATTATATCCTTCATGAATGAACAGAGGAATGTTTTTAAGCTAGGCTAATAGAAAAACTGAATTTCACCGTAACGCTGCAAAATGTGGACATTTATTTGCTGGTGGTTTTATTTTTTTAACTAGGCTGAACCGGCTGAGGAGGAGAGAGAAAGTAGGCGGAGGAGAAGCCCTCCGAGAAACCACGAGTCGAGGTAAGGACTCCTCATCAGGACTGATCGCTACAGCCACTGAATACTGTGCAGACACTGACTGAGACGAAGGACAGGGCAATATCAACCGATGTGACTATTAACCATTTTAGAAGTAAAGAAAAAAGGATTACCGTATACATTTTTCTGTGCCTAGTTCCACAAATGAATGTCATTTTTTTGCAATTAGTCCGAGCAATTATTCAGACATTCCCAATTGCTTTGTTTGTAACAGAGTAATAGCTAGAATTGCCTTTTTAAAGCCAAGCATGCATTCGTTCTGAAGGACTCACTGTTTAAGCTACGCAACCTGACCAAAACAACCCCCCTCCCCCGAACCCCCACAGGAGCAGGGACGACCGGAGGCGGGAGGAGCGCAAGCGGCGGGACTTGGAGCGCCACGGGAAGGGGGGCGGGGGCGGAGGCGGTGGCAGCGACTCCCACCGGGAGCGGGAGCGCCCGGAGCGGCGACGGGGGAGCCCACGGGGGAGGAGCTACAGCCGGAGCCGGAGCCGGAGTGGCAGCCGCGGGAAGAGCAGGGAGCGGGAGCACAGAGGAGGAGGAGGAGGAGGAGGAGGAGGAGGAGGAGGAGGCAGAGGTGAGGACAGGGATCTGAGGAGGAGGAGGTTAAGAGGGACAGGTGGGCAGAGGACCTTAACCTGCGGAACGATGCAACTGTGAGGAGACGGCAGCAGTGGAGCCGACCTGGCGGACCCTATGGTTTTGGAGGAGAAGCGCTGGTCTGCATCGCCTGAGCCCTGCAGGGTCTGTGGAGACATGTGGAGCGCGTGGAACGAATTCCATTGGCGATTAAACAGTGCAGGGTGGACGTTTCCCCGTCTCCTCCCAGGTCCACGCGAAACCTTTATCGTCGCTGCGCTGATCCACATCTTTTTGCTGCTCTGGTTGACTTTAAAACGTTAGATTTTCTGAATATATTGAGAGATATTGGTCTTCTGAGCTGACTTTGTATTTGCTCTATGCCAATCTTTTCACCATTTTCTGTCTCTCCCAACTTGATCTCAAAAATAATTGTGTTAAAGTGTCCCCTTTTTGACATCATGGTGTAACCCCCCCCCCCCCCCCCTCTTTTACGTTTGACAGATTTCAAGTCCAAATATGAATTGGAGAGGAAGGACCCGGACGCCTTCAACTCCTCGTCCTCCTCGTCTCAGCAGGCCCACCTCCCCCCGCTGCTGCCCCTCCCCACGCCGCAGCACCCCTTCTCCTCCGGGGCCCCCGGCGGGCCTGGCCCTGGGGGGCCGGCGCCGGCGCCGGCCCACCTCCCCGACAGCACCACAGACAGCTGGTCCAGCTACTACAACAGCCAGAGGCAAGACGGCGGCAAGCCCTTCAGCGGCAACAGCAAGGGAGCCGCGCTGAAGCAGCGCTGCAGAGACTACGACGGTAGGCGTCCCGTGACCGCTTGAGTTCGCATGTGGTTCTTTGGAATTCCTTGAAATTCTTCCTTGAGGTTGCTAGTTTGATTCCCCACGGGCTCCCCCTAGCCGAGTGCCGAGGTGTCGCTGAGCAAGGCGCCTCGCCCTAACTGCTCCCGACGAGCGGGCCGTCGCCTCGCATGGCTTACTGCGCCGTCGGTGTGTTGAATGTGTGTATGAATGGCTGGAAGTCACTTTGGACACAGGCGTCCTAAATGCAAATCATTGACGCGAGTCAAATAATGATTTGTTTTTTGGCCACTGCTTTATTGTCAAAGCCCTGCAATTGTTATGCACCTCACGGTGTGTGTACAATTGTGGTTAAACATCAGCCATTCGGCCCATGGGGACCTCCTCTTTACTAATGACCCCTGCTTGCGGCTCCTCTTCTAGGAACCCCCCGTCCCCCGTCCCTTTTTGCAGTCCTATAGGAAACGGTTTGGTTTCTAAACCTGTCTGGGGGGGGGGTCCCGCCGGCCCACTCTGCTATTGTTCACAGCACCCAACAGGGATCGGCTGTCTTTAATGAGGTGGTCAGGTGACTCTCTGGGGTCTCGCTCTCGTGTCTCTGCAGGGGTGTGTGTGAACCGAAGAAGGCTTTGACTTGTTTGTCACTGCACTTTGACACACAGTGACTGCCTAAGAGCACAGCTCCTTGACTACGGCGGTTGTTGAACCGAGCGCCTCCTTATGCTACATTATATGGAATGTTGTTGATTGTACACAATGGGCATCACAGTCAAAACAGTGTCCTTCATTTCCCCCACCGACCAATGCCATTATAACAGCACGGTCTTTGGGGGGCTGGACCCTAGGGTGAGATGTGTGTGACTATGGGCTTGTGTGTGTGTTGACTATGGGCTTGGTGTGTGTGTGTGTGTGTGTGTGTGTGTGTGTGTGTGTGTGTGTGTGTGTGTGTGTGTGTGTGTGTGTGTGTGTGTGTGTGTGTGTGTGTGTGTGTGTGTGTGTGTGTGTGTGTGTGTGTGTGTGTGTGTGTGGACTATGGGCTTGATGAGATGTGTGTGTTGACTATGGGCTTGGTGAGATGTATTTGTTCTAACAGTGAATTTAGTTCAGACACGTAGGACTACATTTTGGTATAGATGTTGTTGTGAACCATGGGAAATAATTTTAATTAGGGGTGTACACGTGTAACCGGTTAGTAAATCATAACCGTTTAGGAAAAATCTGTTAACGAAAACCGAAAAAATATATATATATAATCACCGCGCCATTGTTTCAATGGGAATCGCGACGGTCCATGCATTCAACATAATGTTTACATATTTATAATTTATAATCCCAGCCTTTATACCACAGACACTCTAGGGTCTATAGCAGGCATCTCCAAACGGCGGACTGCTGTCCGGGTCCGGACCAAGTGACGGTCCTATCCGGACCCATGACCAATTTAAAATAATTAGATTTTTTTATTTTTTTATTGTTTTTTATTGTTTCACTATACAAAGAATGATTATGTTAGTAAAATAATTTCTCACTGAAATACAAATTGAAAGGCAGAATAGTCTGTAGTACAGCATAAAAACAGCAAAAAGCAATGATCTTCACAGAGTGAAAATATCCGAGCTGAGAGCTCAGTATGAGAGGTCTACGCGTGTCTTCACACACTCATTTAAAGGCCAGCAACGTGCAAATGAATGCTCACTTAAGATTGCATGGATTTTGGGGCAACATAAAAAAACGTTCAGTGACACGACTGTTGTGAAGGAGTGCTTGAACACCGCTGCCGAGACGTTACTTGAAGGTAAACAAGGGGATGAATTTTATGAAAAAATAAAGCAAATCCCAATGTGAGCTGCAACGACAACCAGAAAATCCAAAATGTTATCAGATGACGCACTGTCACAGCTTCATGCGGCTGTTCAGAGTGCCCCATCCTTAGCGATTGAGTCTTCAGATGTAACGGATAATGCCCAGCTTTTGGTTTATGTGCGATTGTTTAATCAAGACAAGAAAGAGATCTGTGAGTTGTTGGGTCTAACACCACTTGAGACACTGTTTTGCTTACTTGAAATTAAGGCCTAATGCTCTTTTTGTGTTTATTTGAAATGTAGGTCTGGTGTACCTGTTTTGCTTACTTGAAATGTAGGCCTAATGCACTTTGTTTATTTGAAGAGTAGGCCTTGTGTTCCAGTTCTGCTTACTTCACATGTAGGCCTTATGCACTTTCTATGTTTACTTGTATTGCAGGCCTAATGTATCTGTTGGTTTACTTGAAATGTTAATATGCGTTTCTTTGTCTTACTAGTTTTTCATCGTTAAAAGTAAGCTATTTGGAAATTGAAAATAATAATATAAGGTCAGATGCCGTGTTGTTTGTATTTGACAAAAGAAGGCTATTAGGACGTGGTAGGTTCGGACCTTTCGTGAAAGGAATTTTTAGTAACTGGACCTTGTTCAATTTTAATTGAAGAACCCTGGTCTATAGCATATAATCGCGTTGTCTGATTACAGTTCATTTTTCGCGATTTACCACCCCTCGTTTTGAAGAATAATCACCGCGCCATTCGTTTCAATTGGAATCGCAACGGTCAATACTTTCAACATAGTGTACTTATAATTTGAAATTCGTCCCAGCCTTTATACCACGGATACTATAGGGTCTATACAGCATATAACCGCATTTTCTGATTACAGTTTAATGAAACGGTAAACTGACAACATCCTAATTAACACTGCAACTGCAAATTAACCACACGAAAATTTTTATTAATACAAATCTAAAATGTAATTAATAAAAAACCGGTTAACCGTGTACACGAAAAAAATAAAAGGGGTTGTGTAAACGTTTACACCCCTAATTGGAATACTATAAGTTTATAACTGAATTGCGATACATCATGCAATGATCCTCAGATGTTCTGTTTTGTGAATGGGGAGCATAGAGATGGAGACAAATTGTGAGTGTTGGTGAGGGCAATCATTATTGATAACGGGTTAACCATAACATTTTTATACAGCGAAAGCGGAAAAGAGCAAGATTTTGAATTCAAGCCACCAAAAGATCGTCCCTCTCACCCCCAAGCTGTTTCCCAAACTGATGGCTCATACACAGGCAGTCGAGTCAAAGCGGATATTCTCACAGCCCTTTTCACTCCCTAATAGCAGACTGATCAATAGAGCTGTTAAATCGTACCTGCAACCCCTCAAGTGAGCATGTGGCATGTGTCGGTTAATTGTGCGGTCTGTACTCAACAACAATGTTTCAGCGGTCGAGGATTTACTGGATTCTCAACCATTTATTTTGTTTTTACTGGGGTCTCGACTGGGGCTGTCACTTTTTATTCGATATTTGAATATGCATTCGAGCATGCCGTGAAATATCCGTATTTGAATATATCAACATTATCAAATCGTTTCTTAAAGTGACATGTTGTGTAGCGCAGTTTTTACAGTTTATGCTGAGAACGTTTGGTTTTTACTTTATTTTTGCCTTCTCATCCATTCGCGGGCACTCTAATCCAGCGAATAGTATGTCCTGTTTTGATAATGGACATCGCACGGAGCAGGCAGCCTGAGTGGAAAATTGCGACCCCTAGTGGTCCACGCAGACGGCAACACGCTGCATCACACGGGCTAACGCAAACCCCCGCTTCTCTCAACATTGACGCGCAAATACCTGTGAGTGTGCCAGGCACGTCTGTGCGCACCGAACGTGTGTTCTCGACCACAGGCAACATCGTGAATAAAAAGAGAGCCACACTTGATGAAGTTTATAGACTGGTGTTTCTAGCAAACATTAAGAAATTAATTTCTTGCAGATAGGCTATAGGCCTTACTCCTGTTGCTGTCTCCTGCTTAAGTTGTCATGTCATTGTTTGCGCTGTGCAGTTACGATTCTGTTTTTTTTTTTTTTTATTGCATACCCACATTTGTGATATTCATAGTGGCAGTTGCTATTAAGTTATGACCTAAGTCCTGTTTATGTTTCCTCTTGTCGCGTAGTAAATTTGTGATTGAGTCTCCGATAAGGTTTTTAATTTTTTTGGGGGGGTCGAAGTGAAAGCAAAAGTGACAGCCCTAGTCTCGACTCTCGACCCGTTTCTCTGTGTGTTTACTGGGGTCTCGACCCGTTTCTGTTTTTACTGTGGTCTCGACCCGTTCGTTTTTACTGGGGTCTCGACCCGTTTCTTTGTTTTTACTGTGGTCTCGACCGGTTTCATTGTTTTTACAGGTGTCTCGAACCGTTTCTTTGTTTTTACTGTGGTCTCGAACCGTTTCTTTGTTTTTACAGGTGTCTCGAACCGTTTCTTTGTTTTTACTGGGATCTCGAAAAGTTTCTTTGTTTTTACTGGGGTCTCGACCCGTTTTTCTTTTTACTGGGGTCTCGACCCGTTTCTTTCTCTTTACTGGGGTCTCGACCCGTTTCATTGTTTTTACAGGGGTGTCAACCCGTTTCTGCGTTTACTGTGGTCTCAACCCGTTCCTTTGTTTTTTTACTCTTGCAGAAAAGGGCTTCTGTGTCCGTGGCGACCTGTGTCCCTTCGACCACGGCAACGACCCCCTCGTCGTGGACGACGTCACCCTGCCCGGCATGATCCCCTTCCCGCCGCCGCCCGTCATCCCCCCTCCGCCGGTCGGACTCTCCATGCCCCCCATCGTCGAGCCCCCGCACCCCCACAGGATGCCCGCCATGCCCCACTACGGACAGCCGCCGCCGCCCGGCGTCTTCCCCATGACCCGTGAGTAGATCCATCAGGACCTCTCCCCTGGTTAACTAGTCCAGTCCTCCCCCAGGACCTCTCCCCTGGTTAACTAGTCCAGTCCTCCCCCAGGACCTCTCCCCTGGTTTGCTAGTCCAGTCCTCCCCCAGGACCTCTCCCCTGGTTAACTAGTCCAGGACCTCTCCCCTGGTTAACTAGTCCAGTCCTCCCCCAGGACCTCTCCCCTGGTTTACTAGTCCAGTCCTCCCCCAGGACCTCTCCCCTGGTTTACTAGTCCAGTCCTCCCCCAGGACCTCTCCCCTGGTTAACTAGTCCAGGACCTCTCCCCTGGTTTACTAGTCCAGTCCTTCCCCAGGACCTCTCCCCTGGTTTACTAGTCCAGTCCTCCCCCAGGACCTCTCCCCTGGTTAACTAGTCCAGGACCTCTCTCCTGGTTAACTGGTCCAGGACCTCTCCCCTGGTTAACTAGCCCAGGACCTCTCCCCTGGTTAACTAGCCCAGGACCTCTCCCCTGGTTAACTAGCCCAGGACCTCCTCTCCCCTGGTTAACTAGTCCAGGACCTCCTCTCCCCTGGTTAACTAGCCCAGGACCTCCTCTCCCCTGGTTAACTAGTCCAGGACCTCATGTCCCCTGGTGAACTAGTCCAGGACCTCCTCTCCCCTGGTTAACTAGTCCAGGACCTCCTCTCCCCTGGTTAACTAGCCCAGGACCTCCTCTCCCCTAGTTAACTAGTCCAGGACCTCATGTCCCCTGGTGAACTAGTCCAGGACCTCATGTCCCCTGGTGAACTAGTCCAGGACCTCCTCTCCCCTGGTTAACTAGTCCAGGACCTCCTCTCCCCTGGTTAACTAGCCCAGGACCTCTCCCCTGGTTAACTAGCCCAGGACCTCCTCTCCCCTGGTTAACTAGCCCAGGACCTCCTCTCCCCTGGTGAACTAGTCCAGGACCTCTCCCCTGGTTAACTAGCCCATGACCTCCTCTCCCCTGGTTAACTAGTCCAGGACCTCCTCTCCCCTGGTTAACTAGCCCATGACCTCCTCTCCCCTGGTTAACTAGTCCAGGACCTCCTCTCCCCTGGTTAACTAGTCCAGGACCTCTCCCCTGGTTAACTAGCCCAGGACCTCCTCTCCCCTGGCAGTCAACTAGATACTGATATCCTCTGTATTGTTTATTGCATATGCAGTCATTGTGACTTGTATATTAATCGTTTCTTTCACTCCCATAGTGAAATAGATTAGTTGTCTCGGCAACAGAGATTGGCGAGATAGCCTATTGAACCAATTCCTCTGTCGTTATAATTCTCTCCTTTCATTTTGTGTGTGTGTGTTTCTAGTTCTCTCTGTGGATCCTTTAAAAAATCAAAACTCACTTATAACATCACCATATCGACTACAATAACCGTTTCAGTTCAGAGTGGATATGAAATCTTTTAGCCGAGCTAGTAGTTGGGTATTGTGACCACAATTTAAAAACTTAGGGGAATATGTCTATTTTCTTTCTTTATTTCATGTATTTTTGGTAAGGTACCATCATTGAATTTTGTCATATTGTGAAAAGTTTTGTTGTTATATTTTGAGACACCCAAAGTTGTGTATAGATACTATGTCTCATTAGAAAAGTTTGTATATTTACTTTCGTTTTGTTTAGGTACACTAAATCTATTTCAACAGTTTGGCCTTCTATGGTACTAAATAGGGATATCTTTAACATTTTCAAAGCATAATTTTTTCTTTTTTTCTACACGTGGCTTGATAAATGCCCATGACCAGTTCGAGTCAATATTTCAAATTACTATTTTATATATTATTACTTCCAACTTCTCTGTAGTTATAGATGCCAAACTAATAGTACATGTCCAATGGAACACACTTTCAGACACAGATGACCTTATGAATCCCGGAGGTAAAGCCCCTCTGCTCAAGGCAGAAACATTAGCCAGTTCAACAGTCCACTTGATAGAAATGGACTTAAAAAGAGACATGACAAATCAAGGTCAAACCATTTAATATGAATACATTGATCTATTGAGCAGTCTGAGTATGGCTCAAACCTACACAGTAATGGTTAAGGTATTTTATTTATTTATTTTTGCATTATTGGAAAGTGGGCGGGGACAAGCTCAAGCGGAGTGTTGGGTTTCCTTAAAGAAAAAAAGAGCAATATGTGGATGTGTCATACAGCACAGCTCCGCCCCTTCACACGCTTGTCTAAATGTCAAGTCATTCCTGTATCTGAGGCATTAGCTTGTGTCTCCTTCAGGGCCCCCACTGATAGCTACCGGCGGGATAGAAACCCCCAACCACCAATCGGCTATCACCTCCTCGGCGCCGATTGGACCGCCAGGCGTTGGGCGCCCGCCTCCTCTTCCACTTCCTCCTCGTCTCCCTCCACCGCCGCTGCCTCCCTCCTCGTCTGTGCCTCTACACCCCCAGTATGCCCAGTCCGAATGTAAGCAGCGATGCTTTTCCTGGCTCAGATTGGAACTTGTGTCTTTGGTGGCGGTGTTGTCTTGCGTGTGTAATTTTTGCCTTTTTAATTCATCTTATTTTTTTCGAGGTTCTACTTATTTTTTTGTCTGGGTATTTATTTTATTGTTTGACTGATAATTCATAAAGGATATCTCATAAATCAAAAAACAGTAAAAAATACTTTGCATACACCACGGTGCAATGTCTTTCAATGCATGTAATTTCCCTTTATGCAACAAATGGGTTATACGGTTCACAAATTAATTTATCTCCATATCTGGCACTTGCCACATTTCTTATCTATGGATCTGGTACTTGCCACATTTCAACCCCAATCTGCAGTAGGCCATATACGGTCAGCTTCCTGGTTTCTTAAGGGACTTAATCATGATCTTCTCAGGTCTAAGATCCTATTGTATTCTATTTAAGCCACTAGGAATTACTAGGAATTCAACTTATCACATTTTCAAACTGAAGATATAGTTCTGCATGATGCTTATTTCATATATCTTCCTGTGAAACTAAACCATTAGGCCTTATATATTTTAAGGCAATATCACTTGGCAATTTCTATAGGCACAGGGTTGTACAATTTTTTTTTTGGCTCGTGTAAACTTCGATTTTTCATCATCTCTTTTTCTTCTCAGGTTTTAAATGTTCTTAAAGGGGGGATTTTATGCCGCCAGGTGTGGGTGTGAATAGCCATTACTAGCCCTTTTAAAATCTGCCTTTCCCTGTGTTTTAGTGACATTACTACTAGTGGGAGTGCCACCGACATGTATGATGGCTAGATAAGCAATATTTTCTACAGTCCACTGTAGCTGGTACAGTAGGCTGGTAGACTGATGTAGCCGTATTTTCAAATGCTTGTAATGGCTAATCACACTCACTCCTGGCAGCATAATATCATGCAGCTAATATGATTTTACAATAGTCTATATTCTATCCAATGACTACTGTAGCTATAACTTTGAACCAGAAGGTGGCACTGCTGATAAGCACAATATTGTGTTAAATAACAAGACTGACCTTATTGAATGTTTATTTTGTATTGTGGAGTGCCCCTAATAGCTGTTTGTATGGTATACTAGCACTACTTATTATCACGTTTTCAAGGGGCCAGCAACAAAAACATGGAATTATCTGTTTTTGATTTAACTGATCTCCCCAAAGTCGAGAACACAGACAGTTATCTCGAGGGCTGGAATATAAATGACCTCTCACTGAATCCATGCTGTTAAAAACTGAAATGTTGTGATGTGCTTTAAGAAATGTTAAGTATTTAAATGAACAAAGGCCCACATATGAAGAGATGCTATGCTAATGGTTCAGAGAGACGTAATGGTGTTCTCTATAAATAATTGAAAAGGAGCTTAATGGATATCTATAGTGTAGCGGATCTATTCATCCCTTGCCCCCAGCAACAACAGTTTAATTACAACAGTGACCCAGTTGTAAGTAAAAGAGCATCATCTGCTGTGAATGCATGTCTTCACACGTTGTAATGGGTATTTCTTAAAGCCTACCCTTTTGATTTGTACCTCATTATATTGTGAACAGATAGATGAACAAACCAAATTGTAAAGCTTACAAATGCATCCCATAACCGTATGAGATATCTTCTTCAAAGGTCTTTCCTGTATTTTTCTTAGGGCAGCTTTTTGTGTTTTGTTTGCATGTTCAATGTCTTATTACATTCTGGGACTTCCCCTCGTTATGTTTTAACATCCACCGCCGATACCTGCAGTGATCTATCACGAGGTCTCCCGTTGGCTCCTCATCCCTCTTAAGCGATTCCCTTTTCTCCACTTCCACGTAGACGGCTACGACCTGGAGGGCTACAACCCCGAGCTGCCGGGCCTGACCGGGCCGGGCCGGCAGAAGCAGTACCGGCAGTTCATCCCTCGCGTGCAGACCCAACGGACCAACCTCATCGGCCTCACCTCCGGGGACGGCCAGAGCTCTCGAGGTGAGAGGCCATCCGCATGATGACACTAATGCGGTCCCCCCTAGGCCTTCACACAACTTTAGCACTTGCATAATATTTTGTGCTGTCTGTTGTAGTGTTGGGATATAGGGTGTTGGGTTCGCCTGGAAACATCTTGGATCTTCCTAAGCAATGTTCCCTTCACCATTGCTTCCATCCAGCTGCCAACATAGTGATTCAGACGGAGCCAGCCCCCGTGGCTCCGGCCCCCAGCAGCAACCTCAATCGCTTCAGCGCAGAGCAGGACGCCCGTAAGAGAGCGCTTGGGGCCATGTGCCCCTCCGAGGCCCCCCCGGCCAAGAAACCCTGGATGGATAAGTAAGGACTCCCCACATGTCACTAGGTTTCACACAATGAAATAGGAGTTTCGAGATTGTCTTGTTCCAGCGCAAGAGCAAAGCTAACGGGAGGCTTTGTTTGGGTTTATTGTTGGTGAAGTCGTGTATATTTGTGGAGCCATTAAAGTCCAATTAGTGAATGAAAGAGTCTGCCCAGATTCAAACCTAACCATGTTCTGATCAACACGATTAATCGATTCATCGATTTATCCAATAATCGTAGGTTGCAGGCTCAGGAAATATATTAAGACTTCAATAACGAATCGTTGACGACGGTCATGTCGCGGTTGTCGTACAGAATAACTCTTGAACTTTGCGTTATCTCTCTTCTAAATAATGTACTTTTTGTGTCTCGCTGATTTATTGAGTAGCATCTGATAGGGCAGCAGCATTTTATAATTATTGTATAAAAGACTTTTGTATTGTGTATATATATGTATTTATTGCAAAACACAGTGCAGATTAAGGGGAAATAAATAAATAAATTAAACCAAGGTTTATCGGTAGCCTCCTTATATCCCCCCCCCTGTATTGCAGCCCGGGTTTCAACAACCCACACAAGCCCCCTTTCCCCAAGAGGAACCACTACGTCAACACCAAGCTGGAGGTTCGCAAGATCCCCCGGGAGCTGAACAACATCACCAAGCTCAACGAGCACTTCAGCAAGTTCGGGACCATCGTCAACATCCAGGTAACCCCGAGAGACGCTTTCAACATTCGTTATGGGATGGATGGCCCGGCACTCAAGCCATCAAATCCATTATCAAAATGCTGCGCTCAGCAGCATTTTAATCACTTCGCACATTGATGCGCGAAGTGATTAACATTAAGTATCTGATGCTTAAGGAGAACACTTGGTTTCATTAGTTACTCCACAGCTGCAACAATTTTAATAAAAACGAAAAAAAACGAATTCCTAACAATTCCTTTAACATTAGAAAGACTAAATAACAATACAGCTGGATTTACATTTCGATGTAAACAGCAAGTCAGTGTCGATTGGGCAGTATAGCCCAAATGAACATGAGCCAACAGCCAATCTGCAACCACTGCCTGAACGTCCTCCAAAAGTTGCCCAATCCGGCGGGTAAAAACGCCCAATCTGGCAACACTGCTGAACGACCTCACGCTCCAGCGTCAACGTAAATCAATGAGTCCAACTGAAAACGAAGCCAGTATGAAAAATGGTTTGAATTATTGAGTTACGATGTCTTAAGAAGCAGGAGTGTCAGAATGGGCAGACGTCTTCCATGAAAACAGCTGAAAACAAACACGGAATGAAACTAAAACTGTGATTCTGAAGAAAGTTTAAATGATATCGAAATTCCGTTTCGATATTATGGAAGATACAAGTGTGTAAATTTGTTAAATGGTTTGAACGAAGATTAACGGTTGAAAATGTATTTATTAAAACAGTTGAAGTACAAGAGGAAATGGGAGGACGGCGATGCTGTCCTCCCATTGACTCCCATGTAAAAAAAAATATATATATTAAAAAGTAGAAAATCGTAAGTATATAATATTTAAGAAATCTGAAAAGAAGCGCGATTCCAAGCTATTCTGAACTTTTTAAAATTGGAATGGACTCTAGGTGAAAAATTGAGGAAGGAGATAGGTCCCAAAGTTTGTAGAGAATAATAAAGAAGAAATTTAGAAGGAAAGAATAAAACTTCAGAAGAACAATAGTTGAGCGCTGCGTACAGCACTCGCCTAATAAAATACAACCGTTTTACTGCTATTTGATAGTGCCGTCGAGTGTGACCACTTAAGTGCATTTATTGCACTAGGAATATAAGAAAATGTATCTATTGCACCTAACCCTAGGCAGCATGATTTTACATCGCAAACGTTGTGAGTGCCGCAGTTCGGTCCATTTGGCTTCAACCCGTCCCTTGGCCCCTGCCCAGGTGGTGTTTGGCGGGGACCCGGAGTCGGCGCTGATCCAGTACACGGCCAACGAGGAGGCCCGGCGGGCCATCTCCAGCACAGAGGCGGTCCTCAACAACCGCTTCATCAGAGTGTACTGGCACCGGGAGGCCACGGACTACCCCCTCTCCGCCGGCCCCGGGGGGGGCGCGGGGGGCGGCATCGGTGGAGCGGTCGGGGCGCTGCAGCAGGAGCAGAGCTCCGGGCCTCAGGGGTCCGCGCCGGCCCACCAGCACAGCAACATGCACAAGGTAGCGACAGGGACCCTGAGCCCGTTCTGCCGACACATCACACTCAGACAGATAGAGACGGCTGACAAACGGCTCGCGGCCCAATGCAAAATACAATCGGGATGAGAAGCGAAAATGTTTCGTGTTTCTCTTTTCTTTCAAAGCTCCTAATAGGAATGATTTTTAAGAGTTGTAATATAATATATAAAGAGGGATGACGGAAAAGAACAAGGGCCAGATGTGGAAAGAGATGCCCTTATTGTGTCAGAAATACATTTGTTCATACAGAGGCAGGAACAGTCAACTACACACAAATATTCTCCGAGCATTTGACCCACTATTAGCTGACGGACGGCTCTCATTTATAACCAATTGCACTCAACTGACGGCTCCTCGATCGTAGCAGCCCCCTTCTAACAGTCGTGGTCCGGGTCCCGTCTGTCGGTGTGTTCCCCCCCCCCCAGGGCATTATGCAGCACAACCCAGCGGCCTACGTGTTGAACAACACCCTACCCAAGCACCGGCCCCTGGCGGCAGCCGCTGCAGTCAGAGTGGAGGGCCTGCACCCGGCCGCTGGCGACCCCGCTGCTGTACGGCCCAACGCGCAGGCTTCACCTTCCTTCCTTAGAAAACCTATACTTTGCTTTGTCAAACAAAGCAAGCTTACTTGAAAAAAAAATGATACGGTTGAAATGGGCTGGGGCATTTATTGATCGAATGATATGCATGTACACTTGATAAGGAATTGTTAAATACAAAAAAAAAATCAATGATTATTTATTACGGTGTGTGTTTTTTAATTTGCGTTTTGCACAGTTCTCCCCCTCTAAACTCATTTCCAGAGCTGTCATGTGACTTCTGTGTCTCTCTATCTGGCCCCCCAGCCCACTCCGACCGCGGGTCAGAGGAGCATGTACGCGCCCAGCGCCCACAAGTCCTCCAAGGGGAAGATGGCTAAAGTGCACCACGAGGTGCTCAAGAGGAAGCAGGCATGTAGCAGTCCCACCCTCGCGTCAACCCTGGATTCATGTTTTGAATGTGGCCCTTTATGTTGGACGTGTGTGTGTGTGTGTGTGTGTGTGTGTGTGTGTGTGTGTGTGTGTGTGTGTGTGTGTGTGTGTGTGTGTGTGTGTGTGTGTGTGTGTGTGTGTGTGTGTGTGTGTGTGTGTGTGTGTGTGTGTGTGTGTGTGTGTGTGCGCCACACAACCTCAAATACGCCACTTATGTAATTGTGCACAGAAATATTCACTTGCACTGTTGCATCACTATACATCTAAAACACGTGTCGATGTTGTGTTCAAAGAAATGTTACTTCGATCCAAGAAGAGTTTTTCATTGGCTCACACTTGTTTTCAAGCACATCTAGAGTGTGAGTATGATTGATGAGCTGACGCGTTGTGCAGGAAAAGTCATCTGCTTTTGTTCTGACGCAAAGCCCTGCTTGAATTTAAGGGGAACCCGTAGGGGTTGGAAGTGCTGAGCTCCGCTCAAAGAGGGTTTGGGAGTACGTCTCTCTAACATTCTGTAAATGATTTTTTTTTTTGATCAGGAGACATTGAAGCTCCAACAGGACATGAGGAAAAAGATGCTTGACACCCAAATAGAGTGTCAGAAGGTAAGACCATCTTGCATATGTTAAACACGTCTGCCAAGTATGTTGTCTTCGCCGAGCTGCCTGCATTAACACTCCCAGGGCACGTTAACAAGTACATAGTAAAACATAGGGTCTCATACCCCAGATGTACATTGAACTGGATGCCGGAAACCGATTTGCAAAAGTGGGTCCGATCCATTCAAACGTGTTGTGAAAGTGATGCATCCATGAAAGATGTTACACAAATGTTAAAATGTAATGATGAAAAGCGTGTGGTGTAATGCAACAGTTGAGTTAGAGCTATTACTAAACCCAACCATTTTCAACCCAATATTTAACCCAACCATCGAAATCCCTATTCTAAACAAAGCCATATCTTACCCAATACTATCCCAACCATTTGTAACCCAATACTAAAACCAACCATCTCTTACCCAATATTAAAGCTGGCCATTAATTGCCTCATATCGAAACAAAACCATCGCTTCTTCCTAACAAATGACCTAGACATGACCATTTCTAACCTCATCAGCCAGCTCACCCTATCGGTTACATTCGTCCAAATGACTCCTCCCTCAGGCGCTGATCAGCCGGCTGGAGAAGAACCGGGCGATGAGGCCCGAGGAGAGGGCCAACATCATGAAGACCCTGAAGGAGCTGACGGACAAGATCAGCCTGCTGCAGAACGACATGAACCCCACGGCGCTGGTCACCAACGCCACGGCCCTCCCCCTCCCCAACCACAGCCAGCCCAAGAGCAAGATAGACGTAAGGCTCGAACACAAGGAGGAGAGCAACACAGAGTGTGTGTGTGTGTGTGTGTGTGTGTGTGTGTGTGTGTGTGTGTGTGTGTGTGTGTGAGAGAAAAATCAATTTGGATACTGCTGAATTGGGCTGGGGCATTTATTGATGGATTAATAGATACATTTGTTGCACTTAATAACAAATTGATGAATACAAAAAATCCATGATTATTTCTGTGTGTGTGGACAGGCTCATAAGGAGCTGTTGGATGCCGAGCTGGACTTCCATAAGAAGATGAGTTCTGGGGAAGACACCACAGACCTGAGGAGGAAACTGGGCCTGCTGCAGGTGGAGGTGAGGCAAACCCCTGCCTGTACCACATTGGACAACAAAACATTATATACATCTATGATATAAATATTCAGTTTGGTTTCACTTGTGGGGAAGGAAACGCCACTAGAATGTTATTCAACAGCTCGCTGCGTTGAGAGCGACGGAGGCGTCCGTGGCAGATCAATGAGCCAGCGGCTCGGCCTTCAGATGGCTTTAGTGTCGTTGGTGTATTATCGCCTTTCTGAGGCCAACAGTATGACTGTGACACCCAACCGTGGGCTCTGCCTTAAGGCGGCTCCCCACCGGAGCACAGGGCTGATCTGGGGCTGTAGCCCGCCTGGGCCGGGCTGCTGAGCTCCACCACCACCACCACCACCACCACCATCATCCATTTTAATTGGATCACAGCATTTGTTTGCAACACTGAGAAAAACACGTGTTCCATCTCATGTTTTCCCCCCCCCTACCCTCGGTCTCGCCCTACTTCCACACTCTCCTCATCCCTGATGCTCTTGAATTAGCTGCTGGTTAAAAATGCATAACCCCCCCCCCCCCCGCCCCTTCATCCGTTCCCTACCCCGGCCTGACCCCCCCTCCTTCATTCTGCACATTAAACACCCGCCACTTAAGCTAGCCCAGCAGGCCACGCGCTAACGTAGCTGCCAAGGCAGACACGGCCGCTACACTGATGGAGGCCCTCCTCATTAAAGATGGAGGCTGTGCTAGGGGTTCAGGACAGGGGGGAGGGGGGGGGTGTGGGGGGGACAGTGAGCGGGGTAACGTGTGAGAGACGCTGTCAGGGAAGAGCTGGGGGGTCAGGGAGATGGATGGGGTCGAGACGCAGACAAGCGTCCACTGGTGGTGAAAGGCACTGGGGGTCTCTGTTTGGGCACCGCCGTGGAGGAACGAGCTCCCTGCCGACGTCCGGACCGCCGAGTCCCTCAACAGCTTCCGCAAAAGACTCACTTGTTCAGACTTCACCTAGACTCTGTACAGCCCACCCCTCCTACTCATTGTATGTTGAACGTCCTGGCACTTAATGTACATGTTTATAGTATGTCGTACTCAGTTATAGTACTAAGTTGTCTAGCATCTTATCCTAGCTAGCTTTTTTGTATACAGGGAATGGGTTAACCTAGTGATTGTTAGTTCTTGGCACTTGGCTCTTGGACCAAACTGCCAAACGTTTGGTCCACGTGTCCTCACGTCTGCTACCACACACACAAACACACACACACACACAGAGAGGGGGGTCTTCATTAAAGCAGCGTCAACCCTCTGAACCATAACGCTCTTCCTCCAGGCCACGCGGCTGGGCCTGCTCCGGCCCACGGCGGGACGGGGCCGGGGACGAGGCCGAGGGCTGTCGGACCCCGGACCCCCCCCAATGGTGAGTCGCGGCAGGGGCCGCAGCCGGGACCAGATGGGGCGCGGCGGGACCCAGAACCGCATGGTGGTGGACCACCGGCCCCGGGCCCTGTCCATCCTGGGGGTCACAGCGGAGGAGAAGGAGGAGCTGATGCCCCACTTTGTGGTGAGGTCACTCTGGGTTCTACTACTACTAGTACTAGTACTAGTACTTCTCATTACCGTGGCTATACACGTCGATATAACACAACCTCTGATATAACGGGTTGCTTGCTTGGACCCCAACTTTACGGCCCGATGTTAAGAGATCCAGGAAGTTCATCGTGCTCAAGTTCTTCATCTGCACAATTGAGTTGTTTTTTGCTGCACCAGATCTAAGCTTGATTTAAGCTTTAAAAAAGGAAATATGCACTTTGTTTTCTTAAGGCAAAACAGTGTGAAATAATTCAGATTCTTACTCGCGCGATTTGTGGAATAAGTGTAAACACAAACGTTAAAGCATGGCGGCACGCCTTCAAATGACAACCATGGCATGGACAATTGGAACTTACTGAGTTTATTTTATTTGGTTTTATTCAGAAATTTGGAGAGGTGGAAGACCTGCGAGACCAGGACGCCACCAGTGTCGTGATGACTTTCAGGACACGTAGCGAAGCAGAGAATGTAAGAGAATAACCCACCCCGTCTGTCTGGCCAATGTTCCAACCCAGCGCCCATCTCTGTCGCTACGATAACGGCTGGTGTGCTTTTGAATCTGAACAATGTTGTCCTTCCAGGCGGCAAACCAGGGGATGAAGTTCAAAGGTCGCATGCTCCAGATCTCCTGGTACAAGCCCAAGACGCCCTCTGTCACGGCGGAGCCGGAGGAGGAGGATCCCAAGGAGGAAGACATTGCAGTAGGGATTGCTTTGCTTAACCCAGTACCGTCTCACGGCTCTGTCCCACCTGACCAGTCCATCGCTTGGCGTCACTCTTGGCAACCCGCGGGGCTTTTAGGGATACGGATTTAAAATTAATCTCGCCAAGAAACTTTCAGCGGGAGAAGTTTGTCTTGTGCTCAGCTGGAGAAATGCAAATGATTCTGGAAGCTTTCAGAATGTGTTGAGCGTGAATCCCCAGATAGGGCTGGGGTCAGGCCCCTCAGCACTTAGATACTAGTTTACACATTTGACCCACACGTCGCTGTTTAGAATGACTCCAGAATAACCATTCACGTCAGAGATTCTCTGCGTTTCCGAGGTCTAGAGACATCAATGTTGAACGAGATGCAAAAATCAACAAAAAATGTATGTGTGCTTTAGGGATAAGAAAGTGGGGGGAGGGGGTAATGGAAAACACACCTACAATATTGAGTCTTTCCCAACATAATTTCCCATATACTCCAATATACTTGAATATGCTTTTTTTATTAATTTTTTCCTGATGAGATATTCGGTAGGTGTGCAGTGGATTCATCCTGCTGTTATGGTTATGATTTATTTTTTGAGTTTCAATAATTATGAGAAAATTATTGTAACACGAATCAGAGAAAACAATGTTTTTGATACATATAAATAAACCCTAGGGTGAGGCATCTGGCTCAAGGATGCCTCCAGCCAGTCTGCATACTTCAGGATCTAAACTGTTCTGTCCCCCTTCCGTATCCCTAATTTAATCATACCTAAAAATGACTCTTCTTTATTTCCGATCAAACAGGAGCATGTTGGCTCTTTTTTGCCTGGCGAGGAGGAGGAAGAAGAGGACGAGGATGACGAAGATGAGTACGAGAGTCGATCCTGGAGACGATGAAGGACAAGTGACCCTGCTCTGTCCGGAGCGTTCCTCTGGCCGACTCCGTGGACACCTCGACCTACTCGTTTTCCAGTATTCTTTTCCGAAATTGAAGACTCTTAAGAGTAAAGAAAACAAATTCTTTAGTTACTTGTGTAAAGAATCCTGAGAGAGCAAACCTTTTTGTATCCCTCGATTCATAATAATTTAAAATGTCTCACTTTTGCTGAGAATGATACAAATGTTAAGTTGATCTTATAAATAGAAAAGTAAATCTATGTAAGTTTCATTGTGGTTACCAGATGATTATTATTATCAGTAATGCACAACATTTGTGTCTACTGTGAAGCTGTATTTTTATACATATTTAAAACGAAAAAAAGGTCCTCTCTCCCCAAATTCACAAAGCCTTTGGAAAAGTCTTTTCGATTTTGGATTTCCATTCCATCACTCTCCGAGCGCTCTGCTGCCATGAAGAGATAACGACTAAAGCATGTTCTTTGTTTTTCTCCTCTGCTTCATTTAACTGTAGTGTCGGTTAATAACACAGCTTTATCGATTTTTTTTAAATATAATTTTGTATGTTCACAATGTCTTATGGTTTCAAACACCAGAGGACAAAACTCATACAAAATCTAGTTGCGTCTGACTTAATTTATTTAACTTTAGAACCTAAGCTCGCAAATCTGCATGCTCCCTCCCTAACAAACCTACACCCGCGCTTTACCATACAGTTCTCATTTTGCTCCAGACGCACCACAGAAGAGCGCAAGTTGAACAAATACCCCTCCACCCAATCACCCCGCCCACGCCTTTGTAACCATCACAGCCACACGGTCAGCCATTAGTGGCTGACCGTGTGGCTGTGTCTGCTACTCGACTGTGTTGTGCGGTGATGTTATTCTGGTCACCCAGTCCTTGTGTTGCTTAACTCTGTGTCCGGTGCCCCTCTTCCACTCAATCGTATGTCTTTGGCTTCCCTTTTCCGTTGGCTTCATCAAGTGCTCCATCTCCCAGTGAACCCGAAGGCCTGACTTTGTGTGAGAAAAGGTCGCCCATTTCAATATGTTGAAAGAGCTACAGAAAAAAGCTTGAATGTAATTTTGAGCACTTTGATTTTAATACATGCTCTCCCCCTATCCCTGCCCCGCCTTAGCTCATTAGCATCAAGGCCAGATTTTTACAACATTTGTGATTTACTTATGTAAATTTTGTAAATGTTTGAGAGATAAAATATTTTTTTTAATTTTGTTTGGTTAAACAAATGATTGATTAGAGCCTAGGGTCTGATTGGCTGTTGGAGAAATATGATTTTGAGCTGCCCAAGTCCCCTCAGATGCTGAAACAGTCCAACAGAGAACACACACTTTATGACCACGGTCACTATGGTCACAGCATGTGGGGATATAGTTGTCTGCTAGCCAGTTTGTCATTGTAGACTGCGTCAAAACAGCAGATCTCAAATGGTCCGTTTTGTGAATGAGCAGAATGTTTTGTTTTTTTTTGATTGAATTTTTGCACCTTCCTTGAAACTATTTAAATATATTTTTGATGCAGGAGGACAATTATTTGTAACATTGATGGTTTTTAATTTTTTTTGTGTGAATGTCGTTTTAAAACTTTGTTTTGGGGGTTTTATGGTCGATGTGAAAGCAAATCCCAATATTCAAATTAAATTGGAATTCACTTAAGGCGCATAGTATCTTCTATTGATACGGGATTCTTTATAAGGTCTATTCTGGATGTAAATGTGTGATGTGTTTAAAAGTGACACCATGCCTGTTGTTGCTATTGATGATCCTAAAAAAGGCACATGTACAATTGCCTGAAATTAACTAACACACTAAGGGTTTTTGCAATACATTAGCACTAAACACATTTAGCCATTTTGCGTTTGAATTGCGCCTCTGTAAACAAAGGACTGAAGGGCATTAGCCTATCGGATTCCTCATTTTTTTTCTTCAATGTTTTCCCCTGACGTTTTTAGTTTAGTAATTCTAACTTGAAAGTGATGTCTAAATTAAAGAAAGTATCTTCTTTCCCTTTTTTGTATATATTTTGGCTGCTACAATGACACAATGTTGTAAAAAAAAAAGTATACATTATAGGAAAACTGAGGATTTGTTACTGTTTATACTTGCAGGATGTGGATGTATTCTCTTGATTTATTCAGTTTGTAAAAAAAAAAACGTTTTTCTAATTTACTAGCATGTTTGCTTTTGCCAATAAAGATAGCGGAATGGGTGCTTGAAAGACAATTAAAAGATGGGAAAAAATATTAAATTTAAAATTCAAAAAATAATATTTTGAATAACAATTTGAAATTTAAAAAACATCGGAAAAAATGCAAAAGAAACCATTCCAGAGAATTTGAGTTTAACACCTGTGTGGTCTCCTTCATTTACCAGTTCGCTTTAATGTGATTGTTTTAAATATTAATCTTTCAGCCGTTTATGAGGCTGTGGGTAGAGGGCTCTGAACACTTGACAGAGTTGCCGTTGTGGTTAATAGCATTTATCAACTTAATTTTTTTAGATATAGCCTACAAATTGTGAATTACCTCATCAAATGATGTGAAAAATTAAGCACTAGCGGAATTACTAGGGGTGTGTTTAATTTGGTGTTCGGGACAACTTCTGACATATTCAAATCTTGTTAAATAATACATGAGCATTTCTTACTTTGGGAAGTCAAGTGAAAACACTCGGTCTGTTTTGCTTAATGTAAGAAATGCCGGATCTCCCCTGGGATTTGATGTCGTGGCCTGTCCTCAGCGCCCCTGGTCGCCCGTCTCGGACTGTACCATCTCGAGTTGGGAAGGGGGTTATTTTTTATTTTCGTTTTGTAAGGTTTATTTGCATTTTACGATTTATTTGATAGTGAGATAGACAAGAAGGTATGGATGAGAGAGGAGAAGACGTGCAGCCAAGGACCACGGGCAGGAATCGAACCGGGGTTGCTTCGATCAAGATGGGGCCTTAATGGTACACACTCTACCCGTCGAGCCAACAGTGGGACGGCGGTGTTGAATGCATCTGAGCGAAAGGTGTGGATCGGGATATCGAGGACCGTAATACGGAGTCGTGGAGAGGAAAGAGAGTGCGTGCTGTCACACTTGGCCACTAACAAATCCATAAAACATGTCAAAGGCATTCTGCGGAATGGGAAATCCTGACAAGCCTGTAAACATCTCACCATGGAGAATAAAATATGAATGAATCTCGTTATACGCCTAGGGTCTACTTTGATTAAGAAGTAACGTGAGGCAAGGAATAAAATAAAAGAGTAGCCCATACCTGTGTTCTTGACTGATGGAGGGAAACATATAGATGCATGAAAAGCTCACACGTCAAACCATTAGTGTTTGCAGTCGTCAAAAGTGATTTGAAAAGGCCTAACCAATGCATATCCAGGTATGACTTTACAGGTATACTGCAAGAAGGAATGCTTTCATTCCTCCAGAGCAAAGGAGGGGTCAACATTTTATCCGATGTCAGGATTTAACCAGGGTTCATCTACCCAACCTGCACGCAGGTTTACACGGAGAGGAGATCTTTGGCTGGTTTAATCTGTATAATGAATAAGGACATGCCAACGTGGTAATGGATGCCTGCCAGCACGTCTGTAAATTATTCACAGTCTGGGGAACCGGAGAGGGGGCCGTGAGGATCAGGTGGATCTGCTGTGTCATCGGCCCCCCTCATGTTCCCCTACGGCCGCCCCTGGCTCCTCTTACCGGGCAGCGGAGGTGCTGGAGTATATATAACGAGAGAGAGAGAGAGAGAGAGAGAGAGAGAGAGAGAGAGAGAGAGAGAGAGAGTTTTTACGGCATTACCATCATTCAAACCCACCCACAGTACGCCATTAGAGCAAAAGAGAGAGAGAGAGAGAGAGAGAGAGAGAGAGAGAGAGAGAGAGAGAGAGAGAGAGAGAGAGAGAGAGAGAGACAGAGAGAGAGAGAGAGAGAGAGAGAGAGAGACCTAAGAGGTGAGAGGGCGGGGCCACTATGCTGCCCCGGGTCAAACGGAGAGGAAAAGGAGGAACTCATAGAGAATGAATGATGGGCTGAAAATGTTGATGTTGAATGGTTTCTATAGCTGAAAGTATACAGAAGGAGTAGACCAACAAAGGGGCGGGAGAATAATAGTAAAGATTTAAATATCTAGGGTGGGAATGCTTATACAGCATTCACTTGAGGTGAGTTCACTATAAATTGTCTTCTAGTTCAGCACAGGCATATTTAACCTTGAATATTGTTTTCGGAATTGAAGCCATATTCGCATCGCAAATGGAACAGATAAACACATTTTGCATAAAGCATACAATACAAAACAATACAAGAGATTAATAACTGCATATAGTCATGATCATTTGTCTACATACATTCCCAAACTATTATATATATATATATATATATATGGTTATATATATATATATATATATATATATATATATATATATATATATATATATATATATATATATAGATGATACATTACTAATGATATATTTTATATATAACCTATAGTATATATATTTTTAAGCGAGTTTAAGTTTAAGGCCTATATTATTAATTTGAACGAGGTTAGGGTTAGGAGAGCCTATCGAAGGGAGCCGCTGTCCGAGGTTCTGAATATCTGTTGCAATATCTGTATAACCTTGAATGGGCCAAACCCTAAATAACCTGCTGCATCCATTCAATTATCAATCTAGTAGGCTATTGCCTGTATTCCTTATCACTCGTATTCAAAAGCTTTTAGGCATGTAGGCCATAGTTGTTTGGCATAAATAACTCTGCATAAAATCTATATGCTTCATCCTGCTCACATATAGTCTATTACAGACATTTAAAATGATACAATTAACTGAATCAATCATCTTTGGCTAGGCTGCTATACTCGAGCTGGGATCAGTCCACGCCTGCGCATCAAGTCCAGACGTGGGACTTGTAAAGTGAGCAGGCTAAGGGGCAGAGAGAGAGAGAGAGAGAGAGAGAGAGAGAGAGAGAGAGAGAGAGAGAGAGAGAGAGAGAGAGAGAGAGAGAGAGAGAGAGAGAGAGGAGAGAGAGAGAGAGAGGAGAGGGAGAGAGAGAGAGAGAGAGAGAGAGAGAGAGGAGAGAGAGAGAGAGAGGAGAGAGAGAGAGAGGAGAGAGAGAGAGAGAGAGAGAGAGAGAGAGAGAGAGAGAGAGAGCGGAGGCGCAAGGCGCTGCCAATGTTAATCGCTCAGTGTAGTGAAGAGAGAGGAGAGAAGGTAGCGCCAGAGACGCTCCCGCCGGCCATTCTCCGGGTTTCATGTCAGGGCCACAGCGTTGCAGGCGAGGTGCGCGAGGAGGATGATGACCATGAACGGCAAGCAGCATTTCTCCATGCACGCGGCCCTGCACGAGCCCAAATATTCCGGCCTGCACGCGGGCTCGGAGGGCATGCGCAGAGTGTGTCTGTCTGCCCCACAGGTACGTTAAGTTCGGGAGAGAATTTGAATTTTTTTCGTTGAGGGAGGAAGATATATTGGCAAAATGTGTGTAAAGTAGGTTTGACAGGACTTTGTTCTCCCTGTTCACTACCCTCCCTATATTCTCTGTGCCCCCCTCCTCCCACATCCCAGTCTCTCCCCCCCCCCCCCTCCCCAGTCCTCATCCTCCCCCCTCCCCTTCCTCCTCTCCTCCACATGTCTATTCAAGCATTGCTCCTGCTTTCAATTAATTTTTATGACCCGTGCGCTTTGAGGAGGGTTCTCCTCCTCGGCGCCTTTGGAAAAAAAAGTGTTTTTTTAATCCTGCAGAATTCCCCACTGACTCCAACACGCGCGCTCTCTCTTCCCCCCTCCAGGGCAATCTATTTGGCGGCTTTGATGAGAGCCTGCTGGCACGCGCAGAGGCGCTGGCGGCTGCTGACGGCATCGTCCCGCACGGCAAGAGCCACCCGTTCAAAGCAGACGTGACTTACCATACGATGAGCAGTGTCCCGTGCACCTCCTCCTCCGCCACCACGTGCCCGTGTCCCACAGCATCTCCTCCCACCACCACCACCACCACCTCCTCGGACCTCAGAGCCTGGAGGCCGCAGACCTGCTGGAACACCCTCTCCTCCAGCCTGTCCGTCACGGGGATGGGAGCCCCCCAGGAGGTGCCCGTCGGCCCACCACCACCACCACCACCAGCAGCAACCAGCAGCACCACCACCACCACCTTCAGACCATGGGCCAGTTGCACCAGGCGATGGCCAGCATGCACCCACACGCGCTCTCCGTGCACGGCAACGGCGGCGGCATGGCGTGCAGCGTCAACGACGTGGAGTCGGACCCGCGCGAGCTGGAGGCGTTCGCGGAGCGGTTCAAACAGAGACGGATCAAACTCGGGGTGACGCAGGCGGACGTGGGGTCTGCGCTCGCCAACCTGAAGATCCCCGGCGTGGGCTCCCTGAGCCAGAGCACGATCTGCAGGTTCGAGTCCCTCACGCTGTCCCATAACAACATGATAGCACTGAAGCCCGTGCTGCAGGCCTGGCTCGAGGAGGCCGAGGCGGCGTACCGGGAGAAGAACAGCAAACCGGACCTTTTCAACGGGAGCGAGAGGAAACGGAAGCGCACGTCGATCGCCGCGCCCGAGAAGCGCTCGCTGGAGGCGTACTTCGCCATCCAGCCTCGGCCCTCGAGCGAGAAGATCGCCGCGATCGCGGAGAAGCTGGAGCTGAAGAAGAACGTGGTGCGCGTGTGGTTCTGCAACCAGCGGCAGAAGCAGAAGAGGATGAAATACTCTGCGGTGCACTGAGGTGATGGACCAAGTCATGAATAAATACGTTTTGATCGAGTGATCGTTAGAAAAAAACACCACAGGGATTTACAATCCGTCTGGGATTATTATCACAGACTTCGTATTTATTCCGATTTCTATTGGGGTCGATTTCGATTCGTTTACCCTTTTCATCTTTCCTACAACAGGTGCACAGGTGCGATTGTACGTCGTTGTTGGAGAGGTTATATCGTGCTGAAGGAGATTGATGTTTTATTCACACCCTCCTTTTCACTCACCGTTTATCAGGGAACCTGTCTTTCTCGACAGTCTTGGACTGCACTATTTGTCAATATTTGTGTGCTCAACACTTTTCACACATTCGTTTAATCCGATGTGATTTTTTTTAAGTTATGTTATACGTGGGGAAAAACCGTACAATGTGAACTATAGTTTGTTGAACGTGATGGACACGGGCATGAGGTTTGGACTCATCCACGTTGCAGACAACCCACAACGAATCTAGCCTAGGCCTTGTGCACACAACGCAGTAGATATCAACACATTGTCTGTCACAATGTTTTAATCAATGTTAATGTTGGTCAATGCTGCACATCCATGGGGTCCTGTTAAAGGCTGCTGCTAATGATGTTGTGTATTTTTGATGTGACATGTTTTGGAGTATTACAGGTGAATATAGCTATAGCCCACATGGACGTATTGTAGCACTCACACTCTGGAGTATTTTTCTCTCACTCTTGGCTTTCACTTTATAACTTGTGTGTTTTCCCTTAATAAATGATTGACTATTTTTTAAGATTTCTGTCAGCCAGACTCGTGCTTATTTCCAGTCTAAGTGCACACTTTAGTAACTGATATTTGTTACGTTTGCTTGTATTTAATAGGACCTACAAAATAGACATTTAACCAATAAATGTTTTAATTCTCACACTTTTCATACTTACACACACTATCCGGGGCAAATTGTTTAGGCCTATTCATGGTCCAAATATTGCATTGTCTCAAATTGGGATGTAAATAATGGCATATAGTCGAAACTAGGGTTAATATTGGTCTCATAAAGCGAAACGATTAGAGTTATTACAATAAACATAGTCCTTTCATTTGTAGGCCTATTATCGATCATCGCTCTTATCTTCTTTTTGATACGGAAAACCGGCCTGCAGTAGGCCTTTTTGCCGGCTTTTATCTTTTTAGTTACAAACCAATCCTTAGAAAAAAAAAAAGAAGAAGTTTACCACGATAGGGCCTTATCCAACAACAACTTTTAAGGTTGGCTATAATAATTTATTGGCTGATGATTTTAGTTGAAATGTTTTAACTGTAACAGTTTAAGACTACAATATCCATATAGCGTGAGAATTAAGCCATAGGCCTTTCTATAATGTAGCCTATTATTTATTTATCACGTAATGAGGTCTTTGTCTCGTTTACATTTTTGGGTTATTCCAAAAATTCCAAAAAATGCAGTTCATTTTGGCCCAAATAGTTATTCTATAAGAGCTCAAAACAGAAACATTAATGATCTGTCCCCGTTTAAATATAACAGAACAAGTATTTTTTTTAATTATGAAGCGAGCATAAGAGGGGTAGAATGAACTAAAATCCTCTTTGTGTTTGGACCACATTTATCCCACGAGAATGGGCCTTGCGGCGTTTTCACCCGTCCTTATTTATTCAGTATTTTTTTTTTATTTTATATCGCCATGGGATCAACAGTTTACAATCGCAACATCAATTGCAATAATTAATATTCTCTTTGATGTCGAGCCCTGATAGGCTATTGCTTAATTAGCCGTATTAGGGACGTTGTAACACAACAGCAAAGATGCAAACGATGCTATTCATTAATGTCGTTTTCCCACATTTATATAGGCTTAGATCTGATATTTTATTTCCTGGGCTAAGCGTGAAGGAGGTGTGGCAGGAGAAATAAATCTTTTAATTTAAGTGTTCTCTATTTTATTTGATGTTGCCATGGGATCAACAGTTTATATTTGTTGTATCATATAAACCCCATCCATAAAAAGTAACTATAGGCTAAAAAGCTCGTAAATATTTTGCCACAACCTGCGCTCCGCAGTGTGAATTATTGATTGTTATAATATCACAATTGATATCATAACTCATTGCTATGCGGTAAGTCGAGCTGAATGCCAGCTCACTCTCAGGCATGTGGCGAGTGGGTGGCGCCTCAATTATTCATCAGCAGATGAAAGGTATATTCTCATGCAATAGGTGAGGCCAGCGGCCCCACCGGCCATTAGAAACACCATTAGACCATCTAATTCCATCAATGTATTTAACACGTAGGCCTACTATATAACCATGCCGCTAACGAGTGATAGGCCACATTAACCGAACAATGAGAATAAGAATTAGTCCTTGAATCACCTATGCTGGTCGAGAGGGGGAATGGCAAAGTCTTACGTGGGTCTGCTTGAGATGTATTCACGCAGAGAACCTTTCTTGACAGAATGGGGATGGAAGTTGTGTCTCATTGCTGAGGAGAACACGTGTGTGTGTGTGCGTGTGCGTGTGTGTGTGTGTGTGTGTGTGTGGTGTGTGTGTGTGCGTGTGGTGTGTGTGTGTGTGTGTGTGTGTGTGGGGGTGGGGGGTGGGGGGGGGGGCGTAATCGGGCCAATGGTAGAGCCAAGACAGCCCGCATTTAATAATTAATCAAATGCCAGCAGCAACAAATGAGAATGCGACCAGGGTGCGGGAAGACAGCTACCTCAGTGCGATACGTTCCATCGCCTTCTATTAGCATCACACGCCAAGCCAACTCAGGACACATACTTCTCCACAGTGAAGTCAAGCCTATAGCTTAGCATTTAGCACGGGAGGCACGCAGACTACACACAGTAGAGCAAGGGAAGACAGGACGGCCATTTGTGAAGGCGCCACACGCGTGTTGTTGGTCCTGACCTGTCCAATAAGAACTGTCCCAGTAAGACCTGTCCCAATAAGACCTATCCCCATAAGACCTGTCCCATTAGACCTGTCCCATTAAGACATGTCCCAATAAGACCTGGCTCCATAAGACCTAACCCAATAAGGCCTGTCCCAATAAGTCTGCTCTTCACGGCAGCAGATGAGTCATGTGACGGACAATTTCAGGAATCATCTTACCTTCCGGTTGACCATCAGCTGTGTATGCTTAAAACTCTGGGATTTGGTTTATAATTTAGAACCGAAAAAATTATACGATAGCCTGAATGTATGTGGAAGATCCAACAGGACAGTTTGCTACGGGGAAACTAACAAAAGTGTTCGCCTTTTCATGTACATTTTCTACAAGGCTTCATCTGTTAAATGATGACATTGGGTGATAAGCACACTGTATACCTATTGTCTTTTTGACCTATTCCCTTCCAATAGACACTTTTCTCTCTAAGAGGGCCATCTGGGGACAAACAAAAGTTTCCTTTATGGGTCTGCTTCTTTGATGCACCAGGGCACGGCTAGTAGACTAAACTAGCGAAGATGAGTCTATTGCCCATGCTCCATATCAGTCGTAGTCATGAGGACACCGGGCTTTGTCTTAGGATGACACCTCTGTGGAAAGGGTCTATCGCCTATTCCTTGAGCGAGGAACCTTAAAACCCAAAAGAGTATAGCTATCCTCATTACTTTATATCAGGGATGGGTTATGGACATGTGCTTTAGTGGTGTTGGTGCGGGCCTAAAGAAAAGTATTATACACCGCATTCATTATTCAGGCGCTCTCCATTATCAGAGTGCTCAGAGATATATGGCGAAGCCAGCCAGAAATAACTGGCAGTGGCGTGATTTCCTCCCTACTACTAAGCACTTAGTCGGGCAGGAGCAGGCTTTCACACAGACCTGGATTAAAGTTCATTGTCGTCCTGCAGTCTGCTGAACATAATAATCCTCTCTAGGAAAATGCAGTTGTGGTGTAAGCAGAAGATGGAGTCTGGTGGGAGGAAGTACAGAACAAAAACGATAGAACCGAAGGAGGAAACAAAGAGAGAGAACGTAAACAATGTTAAGGAAAAGAGGCACAGAAACAGGACGGATGATAAATGCAGTGAAATATGTTTAGGGAGAAATGGACAAAGGTAAGAGGCAAGAGGAAGAGGCTTTAATGAGGGGGGTGAAAAGAAGAAATGTTTAAAACAGGGATTTGATTTGAAAAAGATGAAATGTATTAAATAAACTGGTATTCAGTACTTCTTTTTGACATAACCTTTTGCCCTTTTCTTTCCACCAAGGAAAACTCAAGCTGAACCGGCGAGGGTTGACTCTAAGTTTCTGTGACAACAGAGGGGTGGGGGGGGGGGGGGGGACGAACATGAGTAAGGCGTGGGCAGGCATAGATCTGTTTAAAAAAAACTCCACTCTGCCGAAGTGTTGCGACACACCACCGTGCACCGAACGGGGTCAACGTGATGACATCACATCCCATATATGATGTCATCGTACGTATGATTAGAACGTTTCAACAGTTAACCGTTATGATTATGGGCTTGTGCTCTCTTCTTCTAACACGGCTCAGGCACACACACACACACACACACTCTTTGATGAGCCAGGCCACAGGATAGGCTCCTCGAGAAAGTCTCCAAGTGGAGCACCCCCTACCACACACACACACACACACACACACACACACACACACACACACACACACACACACACACACACACACACACACACACACACACACACACACACACACACACACACACACACACACACACACACCCCCCCCCACCCACCCCACGGGCCAAGTGCCCGAGGACTGCCCCGGGGCCCATAGACCAGGAACACAGTCACCAGGCAGAGGCAGCAGGCAACCCTTTGCATCAGGGATCAAGAGAAGAGCTTTCAGCAAAATACTTCATCTACCGACTATGACATCAATTCATCGGCACATCTAAACCAATGAAAAGCTTGGCTACAAACTGCTTATTGGGCCTCGGTGAGGTGACACAAGCTGCTCAAGGACTCAGGACGCTTAATACCTTACATTATTGGGTTTATATATTAGGGAATTTCAAGCGAAAAGGCGGCGGAGTGGGTAAGGTGGGAGCAGGGGATAAAAGGTTCCACTGCCTGGGGGCGTTCAGGCTCGTTAGCATATCGCGAGCATCGGCTTTTGGGAAGACAATTATTGGTTAGTAAGCGAGGAATATTAAGCAGAAATCTTCCAAAGACCCACAATAAAAACGTTTAATTTTATGTATTATCAAGCGCAGATCATTGACCCTAACTTATTAAAATTAAAAAAGGTATTGCAATCTGTGAAATAAATGATGGCTGATTGTTGAATAATGTGGTCCAATTTTTGGAATTATACATAGAGAACATTGTTCAATTACTAAAACAATACACAGTTTCATTATGGTTTCTGCAGGGATTCTACTCCCATTACAATCATAAGCATAATCATTCAACCTCACTGGGTCTACCTTGAATAAATGATAGAATACTAAAACATAAATCATTTAAATATTTTCTCATGAATAGTCATGAAGATACACAGCTATAGGTTGGAAGCCGGACTAGAATTTTGAACTCAAAGGAAGCATGTCAATATGAATAAAGGAACAAGGATAATTTCCCATTAAATAAATCAATAAACCAGACAAACTGGTGTAATATGTACTAAAATAGTCTTTCTCCTTCGATTAGTAATCTATTAGCCATCTCTAGAAAAAGCCTACACTGAAAGTTAACCCCTAAAAACTTGATATTTGAGGAACATTTGGTGAGTCAAAAAAGGAAAAGAAAATTCAGCATTTATTTTATTCGCTGTATATTTTTATGATTTAATTTGTGAGGCATAGAATATTTTAAGGAGCAAGTGCACGATACCAAGAAGGATTCACACATCAGCACAGCAGAAACCCTATACATTTTCATATAAATACATCTTCATATACATTCTCAGTCGCAGAGTCGCAACAGTTTGCATCTTGACCCATGAAAAAACCGCCATTCTCTATCTCTCGTTTCTGAAAAAGTATAATTTGAAGCAGTATGCCTATTTGATGAAGTGTAATCAGCTAAATAAATGTTATGAAATGGTAACTTTCTGCTCTGGAGAGACCTGCATAGCTTAATGGAACAAGTATTTGTCAAACACATCTTTGTTTTCTTAATCTTTATTTCTGTGTCATTAAATATAAAAAAAAGAATCGTTTGAGTACACATATTAAAAAACAAGTTTTTCATTAATAAAACATTTCAATAAAATACTTAAATATATGGGAAACAATATAAATATATAGATAATACTGATAAAATGAAACAAGTATTTTAACTATACTTGTTTGCTACAATTATCGGATTTTGGCAGCAGAACATTGCTGTGTGGCAGTATAGTAACTCTTTGAAAACCAGCTAACCCCGCCCACTCTTGGAAGCAGTTAACAAGATTGCATCGACATGACCCTGCGGAACACACATCCGAGTGTAAACGACCCTGAACAATCTAAGAAGACTCACATTAGAAGGAAAAAAAATCGACATGGAGGTTTCTACATCCATATCGATATATGTCTACATGCCATTTCTGAAACATCTAATTACGGTTGACTGATCATCTCCACCCTGATACAATCAATAAAATCTCTAAAGAGGTCCTGGAGTTCATTGGTGACAGTATCGTTGGTCATCTGCAGCTCAGCATTGGTGCATTTCTGAAAAAAATATTGAGTAAATATTCATGTTCATCAACTACTAACAACTAATGATAACTGTTACCGTAGATGTTATGCTAAAATTAAGATTTGTAATAATTCCAACTCAATTTCAATATTTAAAATTTAATTTCAAGACTCAACATAAAATTCCAATTGATATTGGATATTGAGATAACATATCCTTTTATTTTACTTCTCCACCATTCTTGGCAAAGAAAAAAGTAACTGACTTTGTGAAATGGTGGCTCAGTAGATTTTTCTAAAGAGGCAATCGACAATGACGATAGTATGCATTGTGTTCTTACCTTGTGGGTGTGATTATTGTATTGGACCAGGCTACGGCAGAGTTTCTGGATTTTAACATTGTCAGGAAACTTGAGCAAGACCTTTTGTACTTGGCAGAATGATTTTGCCTGTGAATAAAAAACAGGCTTTGGTAAGTCATGGCCACATTCATGGACTTTTGTAAAAATTGGGTGTTGGGTTGTTGGGTGTTTGGCTGTAGCTCTCTAATTCTTTACTACTACTGTACATTGCATTGATCACTAATGCCCAACATAATGAACATAGAAATCTTGCTGTAACAATATCTATAGTAACACAAAAGTAAGTAAAACACTAATCGAGAACCAGTCCCTAGTGTGTGAACATCACACATTGTTATTTATTCTCTGTTTTCTCTGTCGGTCTTTCTAAAGGGGACATAAAAGAAGACATTTCTTTAAGGTTCTGTTGTACTCACATCACACTTTTCCATTATCGGCACTGAGACGTTCCGCAGGTTCTAAAACAGGAAACACCAAAGAAAGACCATGAATGCCTGAACATACATCAATGTGCAGTGCCCAAAAACAAGAGAGCCTAAACACAGTGGAAGAATAATGAGTCTAGGTAGGAGGCTAACCAAGTGGTCCTGGGTTCAAAACCCCAGCGTTCAGTCTGACCTGCAGCGTCCCTGGGCCAGGTGACTAACCCCCTACTTGCTCATTCACCATGATTACATCGAATGAATCGTCAAGACCCTCTGGATGGAAGCATCAATGAGCTCAAAGATAAACAGCACTGGCAAATGATCAAAAACGATCCACTCTTACCTCAGGGACCGTAGCATTAGTCGTCACGGCCAATTTATAGATGTTGTCCAGCTCGGTGACGTTGCGGGGCAACGCCTTGGCAGATCCTGGACACGCCAGCTGCAGCAGGACGAGCGCCGGAACAACCAAATGCACCTTCATTGCAGTGAACTCTTCAAGCAGCAGACGCCTCGTGGATGGTTAGAGGTGCCGGAGCGATGCTCTGTGGATGATCAGAGGTGTGCTGGGAGGCTGTGGTTATGACCTGCAGACCTGGGACCCAGGCTTTATATGCAACAGGGCCCACGCCTTACTCATGTTGAAAAAAAAATGCATAGAGATGAGGTTTGATTAGCTTCTTAGAGTCAAATTCTTTGAACAGCAGATTAAAAGCCCTTAGATAAGCATCAAGAGCCGTATTTATCTAACGAAATGAAACCCGCTCACAGCATCCTTAATACTCAGAATGAGAAAAGAGATAGCGGATGGAATGCTTTGTAAAGTAGTTTATCGATTTTACCACAGTGGGAACAGCATGGGACATGACAACTGTGAGTTACAAAACCCCCATTAAACATCAAAGCCTTCTGGTTGACAGACAAGTGTGAAGTCTCAGTCGAAAAGCAGCTCCGCAGAAAATATCGATTTTGACAGTGACACTCTGACAAGATATATATATATAGATATATATATATATATATATATATATATATATTATTACTGTTAACATTAGAACATGCGAGTCCCAGAAAATGAACCCTTTAACGAAGGGCTCAGTATGGTCTCTTAATGACAGCCACAACCTCTTTTAGAACCGGTTTTAAACATCAGATGCAGGGATTCAATAAGAACAATTGAAACATTCCAGGACTCGAGAGCAGCTCTATGGACCGCGTCTTCTTTACAAACTCATCCAGTGGTTATCATTTCAGACTTTTATTAACCATCACAAATAAACAGCCTCCACGCATGGCCGAGTGGAGGTGGCAGGAGAGGGGAGGGGGGATGCTACACTCGGGGATTCTCAGAGCTCTGGTACTCGATCCACGCACGGAGGGACGGTTTCAGTGGAGGTGGGAGGAGAGGGAGGTGATGCTACACTTGATGATCTCAGAGTTCTGCTCCTGGTTCTTGCGGATGCGGTAGAAGTGCTCCACGTAGCTGGAGCGGCCCAGCAGCTCCACAAAGTCCTCGTCGTGGGTGATGATCAGCAGCTGGAAGTTGCGCTGGCGGGAGCGGCTCTTGATGATCCTGCGTGACCAGAGGGGACACGAGAATCACTTTCACGTTTTAAACGAAATAAGAACTGCCCGGGGGAGTTGCCTGCTTTTAATACTTCTCGGTCACACCACATTTACGATTAAAGTTGAGGATTTTTGCTGACGCTTTTTATCCGAAGCGACTCACCCCATTCATTCACCCCTTCACACACTGACCCCCGCAGGGCGACAGCCGGCTCGTCAGGAGCAGTCAGGGTGAGGCGTCGGGAGACACCTCGACACGGCAGCTAGGAGGAGCCCGGGGAACGAACTAGCAACCTTCTGTTTACAGTCCACACACTCTACCTCCTGATTTAGCTCAGTGTGCAAGCACACAAACGTCGGTCCCTTGCTCGACCAATCAGCGTAGGGTCAAGGCGTTCCTGTTCAGAGGGGCGATGCGTAGCTCCCCTCTTGGAGGACTGCCGGTCTACACGTGGGTCGGCGGTCCACTGAACGGGCGTGCACAGGCATCTGCGCAGTGGCTTTATGGAGTTGTGCGGATCAAGGCCAATGGGTTATTTAATTTGGGCTTGAAAACGCGAACAACTACATCACACTTCTATTTGACTTGTATCAGCTACTTTCGGGGTCTGATACGACTCGTGTCACTGAAAGCTCTTCTTGATACACCGATTATTACTGATTACATTTGAATAAATGATACTTTGTTGATATAGTTGAATTTACACAATCAATCCCAATTATCAATTTACAGAGATTCTAATAGAGGATGAAATGGTTATTCGATCACAAAGTTACTAAGCTGAAAGATATTTAAAAAATGTAGCATATTTGATAGAATTTAATTTATTTCCGCTTTATTTGTTTTATGATTTAACTTTAGTATTTTCTGAAGTCAGAGGAAGTCAATATTCTGGTTTGAATGCTTACCAAACTATTCTCAGCACTATAAGAATCTTTAAACCTAATTTCCATTATTCATTGACTATTTTTATTGACCATCATCACCATCATGTTATTGTTGATGAATGTCAATGTTATTATTATGCATTTGTAGACTATCTTCAGTGATTCTTCTGCATCTTAAAGGGGACATATTATACCACCAGGTGTGAGTGTGATTAGCCTTACAAGCCGTTTAGAAAATCTGCCCCATATGACATCACTAGTTGGCGTGTCTACCTAAATCTGTGCTGGATAGATCAGTCAACCAGCCTACCCAGTGGACTGAAGTAAACGTTGCTCATCTATCCAGCACAGATCTAGGTGGACACGCCCACTAGTGATGTCATATGGGGCAGATTTTCGAAACGGCTTGTAAGGCTAATCACACTCACACCTGGTGGAATAATATGTCCCCTTTAATGATCAATGAAATACAAGTGGTGCCCGGCATAAAAATAATCCCTTCCTGCCAAAATCCCACATCTTTGCATGGGAGCTGGCAACAGTGGCATCCTCCCATCCAACTGGATAACTCCCTTGTCCTGGATGGCAATAATAGATTTGGTTGGTGCGTAGTGGATACCGCCCTGTCTTAGGTTGTGGTTTGACAATTTTCTAATCATAGTCGTCACATCAAGAAATCCGGTTTGAATAGGGGAATTTACGCTGACTAATAATGACACAGAAAAATGCGACTTGAGTGACGTTGTGATCAACAACGTCAAAGCCCACATCCCACTCGCTAGGCTGTGCAGCCAGTAGCAAACCACCACTCTGGGGAAGGGTTTTGAGCCAGACTTAGCCCACGTCTTGTATTTACAGAGTTTTCCACATTTAACAACCTCATACAGATCAGTCCATAATAATACTGAAATGGTGGCCAACACTTTGTCAGACCCAAAACAAACCCCAAAATGATGATCAATGTTTTTGGGGTTCCGCATCAGGAACCAAACCAGGGCTGCTACCCGGCTTTGTTCTGCCTCTGGGGGTGATGGGACATGTGTCAATATGTGTGTGCGTGTGTTGGCACACTCACTCGACGAGGGCGTGGGCCAGGGACTCGATGTTCTCTCGGTCCAGGTTGGTGGTGGGTTCATCCAGCGCCAGGATGCCACAGTTCAGACAGAACGTCTCGGCCAGGGCAAGGCGGATGATCAGGGAAGCCAGCACCTAGACACACACACAATCAACATGTGGGTTATTGATTTTAAACCAGATCCAGGCCTACATCAGCACCCTTCTACATGTGAAACCTTGTATTTTAAACAATCGCTCCAGGCCGACATCAGCACCCTTCGACACTGGACACCTAGCATTGTAAACACTCTCTCCAGCGAAGAAGATTAACCAGAACCAAGAGCCTCAACTGAACTTGGGAAACTGCTTTTAAAGTTTATGCCAAACAGTCTCAGAGTGAACTGCAACACATTTTTATCCTTGACATGTAGATTCCTTTAGGCCTTTTGAAGGCTAAACTAAATCACCTTCATACAGTGGACTGGAATTGTTTATGATGTAATCTTATTCATACTAAATAGTGTGTTATTTATTAGCTGACTGAATTCCATTGTGATTCTTGTGACCGTGGGTAAAGGTTTATTTTTCCGGCAATTATTCTTCCTTTAATTGAAGGAACTAAATTGATGATGAAAGAGCAGACAGATCAAATAAGTCATTGAGAGAGACGAGAGACGGATAATATAAAGATTATCAACAATAAAATGCATGTACACATTTGAGTGAATCATTTGTTTTGTTTTTAGTTTTTATAGAGAGAGAGAGATCGAGAGAGATCGAGAGAGATCGAGAGAGATCGAGAGAGAGATCGAGAGAGAGATCGAGAGAGATCGAGAGAGATCGAGATCGCGATCGAGAGAGAGATCGAGAGAGAGATCGAGATCGAGATCGAGATCGAGATCGAGAGAGAGAGAGAGCTAAGAGGTGAGAGGGCGGGGCCACAATGCTGCCCCGGGTCAAACGGAGAGGAAAAGGAGGAACTCATAGAGAATGAGAGAGAAAAATAGTTTTTACGGCATTACCATCATTCAAACCCACCCACAGTACGCCATTAGAGCAAAGAGAGAGAGAGAGAGACACCGACCTTCTGTCCGGCGCTGCAGCGGCCCCTCATGTCCAGGGCCGTGTCTCCCTTCATCATCACCACCCGGTAGTTGTAGGTCCTCCTCTTCACCCCTGCCGACGAGTTCTCATCCACGTCAGACCTGATCTCCACGTACTCTATGTCTACACAGAGAGAGAGACACTCAGACCTGATCTCCACGTACTCTATGTCTACACAGAGAGAGAGACACTCAGACCTGATCTCCACGTACTCTATGTCTACACAGGGAGAGAGACACTCAGACCTGATCTCCACGTACTCTATGTCTACACAGAGAGAGAGAGACACTCAGACCTGATCTCCACGTACTCTATGTCTACACAGAGAGAGAGACACTCAGACCTGATCTCCACGTACTCTATGTCTACACAGAGAGAGAGACACTAAAAGACAGACGCAGCGACAGAGAGGGAGAGACAGACAGAGAGACAGGGAGAGAGAGAGAGGGAGACAGAGACAGGGAGAGAGAGAGAGACTGGGAGAGAAAGACAGAGAGACAGAGACCGGGAGAGAGACCGGGAGAGAGAAAAAGGGACAGGGCGAGAGAGAGAGAGACAGGCAGGGAGAGAAAGACAGACAGAGAAAACCGCAGTGAAAGATGAGGAAAGATTTGGAAGATTTGGATGGGGAAGTGAGGTATAGGTAGGGCAGGAGAAATAGAGAGGGAGAGGAGTAAAGAGAAAGAAGGTAGAGAAAAATAAGAGGGTTGACGGCAGTGTTGTCCTTTCAATAAATGTGAACGATTTGACCACCAGGCGAGGGTATACCTGTAGAATAAATAGAAACATGGAGGAATGTAACGAGACAGAGAAAGAGGTGGTGGACGGGAGGCAGAGAGAGGTAGAGGGGGGAGGGCCGTTGGTGTAGCATGAGGCCCTCACCTTGACCCCTGTACGTGCTACGCCACAGGTCTCGGATTATCTTGTTGATCTCGTCCATTTTCATACTGTGAAACTTCATGATGGTTCTGAAAAACAAAGCGGTCACAAAAATAGGATCGAAAGCAGGACTTAGCAATACAGACTTGTACTGAAAGGATAGGGCTCATCGACATTAGCGCTATCCTATCCTCATTAACATCGAATGCAGTCCGAATTCTGACTTTAACTTCAGAATTCTGACTTTAATCACACATACAATACATGCAAATGCTGCCCTAATCCTCTTCCGTGTCTTCCATAGGTCAGTGCGTGGTTCCCATCCTGTATGGTGCACAGTGCCTCTCACTAACCTCTGTTCCTTACAGGTTCTCAACCTGTAATTAATAATTCTGATTTAATTCTCAGAACTCTAAAATAATTATCACATGTGGGCCTGATCCCTTTTCATATGATCAAATCCAGTTCATGACAGTTTTTTTTAGTTTTGTTTTAATTAAGAAAACATAATAATATAATCACATTGTTTTAGGTCGCTTTAATGTAGAACTCTTTCACACATACCTATTCACAACAATAACGAGATACAACACATAAAACAAAAATCTGGTTTGTGGGATTTAGACGAATATCCAGACGTGAGCTCCGCTTCATCTGGTCCGTCTGGGTAACTATGCTCGTGCCCGCCACATGCACGCCACCGGGAACCGGAGAGGCAGGAGTCCTTGTTAGTGCAGTGTGGGTTGCGCTGGGACTGGACTCCCGATGTCAGTACTGGACAATATAGGGTGTTGGGTGTTTTCGTGTGCAAGGGTCAGCCAGAATGACTTAATTTCATGCAAACATAATATATTTCTAGTTGCACAACTATTAAACTACATGATTCATGTGCAATCGAAACAAATACTAATCACTGACAACATTGTTTCCTTCATCATGAACCTGACGCCCTGCTAAGGCTGTGGTTTTTGTGACATACATAGATGGTCGCGATATTACTCATGGCTAACACTGTCATTTCCGCCTTTCATTTCCTTAGGTTTTAAGGCATTTCCTCTTCAAGCTGATGAGACTGTTGATATACTACCTGTACTGTTGCACTGAGGTGTGCCTTGAGAAAAGGCACTAGGAATGAAATATAAATAAAAAACAAGATGGCCTTCTATGTATAGTGACATGAGTGCACTCAAGACTTCTTCACCTGAAGGACAGATCACACATTCAGTCGTGATTTAGTTTCAAGAAACAGGGGTAATCCATTTGATGGTTTTACAATGATTACAGTAAGTTGACATTCACAATGGCATGTTTACATTTATAAAGCACATCCATGTTTGCTTATTGGCATGTTTGGAGACGGATATGATGAAATTACAGTTGCCTGAATGCCATTGGCAACCATTGTGAGAAATTGTCAACAAATTCTCGGCCAATGGCCATACGTGCACGCCAGAATAAAGGCATTTGTTGACGCATTAGTGATGGTTAAATAGTGTGGTTAACCAGAATGCTTTTCTGAATGCCTGCGCCTATTTTCAACTGCTTCCAATGAGGAGAGAGTGTGTGTGGTCGCATGCGTCGTCAGAGCCCAGCGGGCGGTGTCTGTGTTCAGAGCGCCTGGCTGTGGATGTGCGGCCGCCTTTCAGGGTGGAAGTCTCTCCAATTTATTGAAAAAGCGCTGCAGTTTTCACCGTCGCCTTTTCTGATTCACCCAATCACAGATTATGCAGAGCATGGTTTCTCAACGGGGGCGGTACCGCCACCCTGGGGGCGGTACCGCCACCCTGGGGGCGTTCGCACAACCTAGGGGGGCGCTGAGAACGTGTTTGTTTTTTTTTAATTTTGGGGGGGATTTGAAACTTTCATGGTTTTCAATTTTTTGGGGTGAAAAAATAGGCTACCTGAAATAAATAGCCTATTTTCATTTATTGGTTTCTAACCCCTCTACTGTCTCAGCTACTTTTTACTGTCTATGCGCAGTGTAACAGTGGTCATACAGCGCGGTTCGGTCCTGCACATGTGTGTGGACCTCTGTGTGTGTATGTGTTCACCGGCTACCCGGATGGGTCAAAAGCAGAGAAAGAATTCCTAGTACCTGTGTACATGGCGAAATAAATAATAAATAAAAAAAATAATAATAAAAAAAAAAAATGTTGCACAAATAATGTTTAAAGCAAGAATTAACTGCTACCAGTTAACATTCAAAAACGTATATTTCGAGGGAAAAGTTACATTTTAAGACGTAAACAGTTCGCACGACTTTAAAAAGTCACCTTTAAACACTGTCCAAACATGAAGAAATATTCAAAGCAATGATTTGCGAAAGGTATAGGGATGAGGGAGAGCTATAAGAAAAGGGTTTTCTTTATTTATTAGAAAATAATAATAATTATTATTATTATTATAATATATGTAAATTGGACATATAGTACCCCATATCAAATTGTATACATACTGTACCAAACTGTATAGATATAAGGATTGTATAAATAGATAAAGTGTAAATATAGTACATCAAATTGTACAAGTAGATATATAGATATAGATATATGGATTGTATAAATATAGAATATAGTATATCAAATTGTATATATGTAGATTGTATAGATATATAAATATAATATAGTATAGCAAATTGTATATCGATAGATTGTATATATAAATAGATTATAAGATAAGGAACACAGGAAGTTAATTTAATAAATATTGTTTATTGAGCTGTGGAAAAGGGGTAGGATTAAATAAGTTGTATACTTCTTCCATGGGTTGACAGGGAATCCATGTTACCCCAATTCTCCCCAAGTACATGCTAGGTTCCACTCAGTGCTTCGGGAATGAACACAAATAAAATAAAATCACCAACTACTACGTGCATCTGATAAGGCCAAACATCCTCAGCTATCTCTAGAGACCATGTGATAAGACAGCATATGGTAGACTTGCTTCTCAACTCCAAACACGGGCAAGGATCAACTAGGGGGGTAGCAGACTAATCTTTACTTGTTTATTCTACATCCCGTCCCCGCGTACATCATAGGAGAAGACCCAGAATGAGTGTTATGGGCAACGCCATAGTCCCGTCGCCTCGGTGAACAGGTTCTGATGGCACGACTTATAATCAGAACCAATGAGCTCACTGCTGCTGCATGCTCAGGGATTGACATTTGGCGACTTTCGAAATGTGAGTACATGGCTGTAAAGGCCAAGAGTTCTGCTTCATTTTCTCTGTTTGCACTAGTTAGAAAAAAGCAAGACCTGCTGTCAGTTTTTGTCTGTGCTTCTTGTGTAAATGAAATAATATTAATATTAAAAGATATTCTAAGTCTTATCTCATAGTAGTTTTTATTAAAGGTTTTTATTAAAGGGGGGAGGGGAATCCATAAAAAAGCGATGCTTTAATTTTGCCCTCAATTTGTACGTGCTGCAAACAGATCCTTCCATTACTTTGGTGGTGTAGACACCACTTGGGGTAGACCCCCAAAACACGTGATATTAATTGTGAATCTAAACATTCTGCATAGGACGGAATTCTGTGCAAAATGTTTTAATATTATAACGGAAACACCCCCGAAAAAAGTAAACACATCAAGCTCAGTATAACAAGTGAGCCATATTATCGATAATCTCACTCTGAGTCACATGTTTTCACTTTGGTATTGTAACGGTGAGTCAGCTGCTCTCGTATCATCGGAGGATGCTGATAGGTTTTTGTCTGTGGTCACCCCGCTGTTTCGTAACTAGAAATGGGTCTGAAAACACTTCAACCGAACTGATCATGTTTCCTGCCTGTGGCCTACAGATGGCCGATGTTGGCATTGTATCTGACCTCTTTTCCTTTCTTGTCCGTTATGATTGAAGCTCAGCTACGGGTTTCCTCGAATTTGAAAAACCTGCTGAAGCGGAGAAGGAATACATTGATATCATCCCACGCCGTAACGTGGGATGATATCAATGTATTCCTTCTCTGTTGAGAAAAAAAAAAGAGAGTTGATCAACAGTGTGTGTGTGTGTGTGCGTGTGTGTACAGTATGTATGTACAGTATGTATGCATGTATTAGGGATACATCGATACCAATACTCAGGCTATATACTCAGCCGATACTCAGCCGATACTGTGCGCATGTACGTTACGGGGTTATTTGCCTTGCATTATCGTTAACCTAGTAATCTATGCCATTTTATCACAGTAACTGAAATAAGTCTCCAATTTAGAGAGAAAGGGTCAAATCCTATGCTCTCCTCAAACGCTATGTGAACGTTCCACTCTGCTGAACGCAGGTGGCGTCGCGACCACAGCCACCGCATGTGCGGTGTGTGTGGACGTGTGGAGCTCTGTCTGGGATGCAGGTACAACAGTAACTTATTCGTCCTGATTCTGACCAAAGCATGCAATGTATAAGTGCCATCACTGAGACACTAGTCTGGCTCTCTGACCCCTTCCGGCAGATGGTGAAAGGTTTGCATGCCTGCTAAATAACAACATTTTGGCCATGAGATATCTCAGGTTTAACAGACCCAGAGCCCCCCAGACCTAGACCCAGACCCACCCCAGTCCCAGTCCCAGACCCAGACCCCCCCCCCCAAGTCCCAGACCCAGACGCCCCCCCGTCCCAGTCCCAGACCCCAAACAATGGCTCTGTAGAGAGTGGTGCTGCAGTCTGGCTGCCACCTGGGCAGATGTACACCGCTAGACACGCAGTACTGCACATCGCTGTAATTCTGTTGAAGTACATCAAATATCTTTCTAACTTTCTAACTAAAGATGTAAACACATCCCCCCCCTCCCCGTCAGCTACCACCACAAGTACAATGTAATTCATCGGAGAAAAGGCTCATGTGTACGGCAACGTTACAGGGTTAGATCAACGCTCAACACACTCAAAAGTTGTCTTTAGTTGTGATTGTTTTGACCACGGATAACAGCTCTGCGCTAAGCCATGATTTAATTCCCCACGTAACATTGTCTTCAGCTGTTCAGACTCATCCAAAGCCAAGTTAGAAAGATAGTTATGTTACCTATGGCAAAAATCATATGACTAAAATGCCATAACATTAATAAACGTGAATAAACGCAAAGTCAATAGAACTGTCATACATCAAGTTGTCCATGAACATGATTCGGGCCTATGTCCTATGAGATAGATTCAGCTGCCGATGTTGGAGAGAACAAGCAAGTCAGTGTCCCCGGCTGCTTCACAATTCACCAGGCTACGTCCTTTGATATCCTTCTGATTGAGGGATCCCTAGTAGCACAAATAACTTATGATCAACTTTAAGTCATAGATGTTCTACAATTTAGGACATCTATGGGGGGGGGACCCTTCCATTTTACCTCAATGCGGGCACGGGGTAGGTTTTAGAAAGTTCCTCAATCAAGGCGAACCTTTGGCTTATTTGGACTGGTACTCACTGGTCCAGGGCCTTGGTGACCAGCTCAGTGTATCCCCTATAGATGACTGGTACTCACTGGTCCAGGGCCTTGGTGACCAGCTCAGTGTATCCCCTATAGATGACTGGTACTCACTGGTCCAGGGCCTTGGTGACCAGCTGAGTGTATCCCCTATAGATGACTGGTACTCACTGGTCCAGGGCCTTGGTGACCAGCTCAGTGTATCCCCTATAGATGACTGGTACTCACTGGTCCAGGGCCTTGGTGACCAGCTCAGTGTATCCCCTATAGATGACTGGTACTCACTGGTCCAGGGCCTTGGTGACCAGCTCAGTGTATCCCCTATATATATATAGATGACTGGTACTCACTGGTCCAGGGCCTTGTAGTAGATGTCCAGGTCCTTGTTGACCAGCTCAGTGGTCCTCATCACGATCATCTTGTCCCGGAAACGCTCGTCCGCCTTGTTGTACTGGTCCTCGCGCAGCTCCTTCCTGCAAGCAGCAGCAGTTCAGTGATACACTTTGACACGGCTTGTAATGCTAATCAACCTCTAAACTTGGTGTTAACCAGGCTTATAACGGACTTATAACTGAATGTATTTGTAAAGTGTTACTAAGAATATAGATGAACAGTTCTGCGTTCAGTGAAAGAACACTGAAGAAACTGTTTCTTTAACAAAATGAAAACTAACGTGTTTGGTCAGCATCAAAAAATATATAAAACACCCCCCCATGACCAGGCCTGAAGACATAGTTTCCATTTGCTTGGTAGTTTTTTTTTGGTGTCCCCTAAGGCCAATGCTATGGTGCTAGCTCTTGCCATGAGATGCCAATAGTGGGCCAAGCTACATGTTGGGGGTTTAAGGCAAGAATCTGGTGTTAAATAGATAGAAATAATGAAATAGTATGAAATACTTATTCGATGAATCTGGCAGAGAAGTACCTTTCATCTTTTAAGTAACTCAGCTTTCTTCCAACAAAAACCAGAGAGAGAGACAGACAGACAGACAGACAGACAGACAGACAGACAGACAGACAGACAGACAGACAGACAGACAGACAGACAGACAGACAGACAGACCTGCAGTGGAGGATCTCTTCCTCAAAGCCGTTCTGGCGCCCCTGTGCGATGCTGCGGGTCTTCTTCAGCTCCTCCACCTTCCGCTCCACCTCTCGCCGCTCCCTGTTCCACCACACACACACAACCCCCTTCACTACTAGTCATGTAGCAGACACACACCGGGACACACACACAACCCCCTTCACTGCTAGTCATGTAGCAGACACACACACAACCCCCTTCACTTCTAGTCATGTAGCAGACACACACACAACCCCCTTCACTTCTAGTCATGTAGCAGACACACACACAACCCCCTTCACTACTAGTCATGTAGCAGACACACACACAACCCCCTTCACTACTAGTCATGTAGCAGACACACACACAACCCCCTTCACTACTAGTCATGTAGCAGACACACACACAACCCCCTTCACTACTAGTCATGTAGCAGACACACACCGGACACACACACAACCCCCTTCACTACTAGACATGTAGCAGACACACACCGGGACACACACACAACCCCCTTCACTACTAGTCATGTAGCAGACACACACCGGGACACACACACAACCCCCTTCACTACTAGACATGAAGAGGCTACTTTAATCCAAAGGGACCTTTTAGATCTATTTTGTAGATGCATTTCATTAATGAGCAGGCAGGCAACTCTTCCTCAGAGCCTCTGGTTCAGGGAAACTTACAGGTGCAGACATTAGCCTTAGAACTAGGGCTGAACCATACGGGAAAAACATGCCATCTGCGATAACGCATAATAATAATATAATGCACTGGATATAACTGACCTTTAATATTTCACACTATATATACTATCCAACAACCCTGTTGCCTTTAAAACACTTTCATTCCTGGAAACTTTACACTGCTAAGCATAATCAAATCAACCAACATTTTCAGTTGACATTACATTCAGTTTAGTCCTACTCGATTAATTCATTTGCATCGACTGTTTGTATTATGCAAGTGCTAGTTTAATGACGACTACAGTGACAACCACATCCTACTCTATGCATACAGCGTTTGAGCGTAGCGTGTACGTACTGGCGCAGCTGCATGACCTGCATGTTGCCCATGTCCTTCAGCAGAGCCTCCCGCCGCGACAGCACCTCCTTCAGCTCCTCACCGCGCCGCCGCAGAGTCAGGTTGTCCTGCAGCCAGCGCTCCTGCACCTAGACACACACACACACACACACACACACACACACTTACACAATCATGGACATAGGTGACCTGAGTGGAAAACCCTGCACCTCGGAGGCTTTGGCCTCAATGAAAAGGGCTGCAGGCTAAAGAAAGGACCGCCACAGGCAGCTGAGCGGGTACCTTCTGGGTGTCTATGTCCTGCCGCACGGCGCCCATCTCCTTGGTGATCTTCTCCTTGTGTTTCTCGGCCTCGTGAAGCTGCCCGTTGGTGTCGTGGAGCTCCGATTCTTTTTGCTGCAAATCCAATAAATAAACGGTCACCATTTCAGCTTTGGTCGCTTGACGTGAGCACACACACTGCTCACGTGCAGCCGTGGGCTGAGAGTCAGTGTGTGACATTGGGCTCCTCCACTGAATGGATTATCTTCAGAATAGAGACCTCTTTGTGTTCCTGTTTGCCCTCCTCCGTGTATCTGCTGATGTCTCTCTCCAGCGTGCTGATGTTCTTCACTTTGTCCTTGATGGTGTTCATCTGGCAGAGGGTCAGAGTTCAGTCGTTTGGTTCACAAGTTCAAACAAAAGACGACCAAGGCGTAACCCACCGGCCCAGACAGGAAGGGAGCGGTTATAGAAACACTGAACTGTACCACTATCATCCACAGAAGTGTTAAATGTGTCTTTTAGCGGTACAAAAGGTGACAGATGCAATACAATTCTAAATCAACAATTGAGTAGACATGAACACAAACAGCCCACCTTCTCCTGTCCCTCGTCCTGCTTCTGTCTCCTGCGGACCACCAGCTCCTCCCTCTCCTGCTGCAGCTTCTCCAACATGGCTGAGATGGGGGTCAGCTGCTCCTTGGCGTCCTGCAGCCATGGGTCCATCACAAAGCGGGGGTGAGCGCCTGTATGCGTGGGTTTGTGATTTTGTGTGCTAGGGCTGTCAAGTTCTGGTTGTTCAGTTGATAAATTTGCAACTATACACCTGCACATTCCAATGAAACGGAGCCCTTTGTGTGTGTGTGTGAGAGTGAGTGTGAGAGTGAGTGAGTGAGTGAGTGAGTGAGTGAGTGAGTGAGTGAGTGAGTGAGTGAGTGAGTGAGTGAGTGAGTGAGTGAGTGAGTGAGTGAGTGAGTGAGTGAGTGAGTGAGTGAGTGAGAGAGAGAGAGAGAGAGAGCGCGCGCAAGGCACTGCCAATGTTAATCGCTCAGTGTGGTGAGGAGAGAGGAGAGAAGGTAGCGCCAGAGACGCTACCTGTGTGTGTGTGTGTGTGTGTGTGTGTGTGTGTGTGTGTGTGTGTGTGTGTGTGTGTGTGTGTGTGTGTGACATGTGTGTGTTTGTGTGCATGTGTGTGTGTGTTTGTGTACCCTGATCTCCCTGGTGAGGCTCTGGACCTCCGTGGTGGTCTCCACGCTCTGGGCGGTCAGCGCCTGCTGCTGCTGCATGTCGCTGCTCAGCTGCAGCTTCTGGCCGCGCGTCTCGTTGACCGCGCTGCGCAGGCTCTGCACGCGCTCCTGCTGGTCCTGGATCAGCTTGCGCTTCAACTCCACCTTACTGGAGGCTGAGAGGCGCACACACACACACACACACACGTTCCATAACTGTATATGAATCAGGGCGGCGGGGCCAATCGTTTGACTATGCCCAGGAACACGGGAGAATTGGCACCAAACACTTTGGAGACCTGCTTACCGGCAATTTAAATGCCGTTGACAAATTTGAAAACTTTTGTGCAATCGGGGGGTGAGCTATACATTACCAATCCGGAATAATAATAATTATACTTAACTCTTACAATAACAAGAGGTATCCATCCACAGATACTCTCTCAATACATAATTCAATAAAATCCAAAAAAAAAAGATCTGAACACTGAATATGTTATCATCCAGCCCTACAGCTGAAGGCATCTAGTGGCCCTTTCAGCATGTGCGTGCCTGTGTGTGTGTGTGTGTGTGTGCGTGTCTGTAAATGTGTGTCAGGCCATGTGCGGGCCGTCTCACTGGTGTCCAGCCGGTGCTGGGTCTCCTGTTTCTCCTGGCTGACTTGCTGCACGGTGCGGCTCAGGTCCACTCCCTGCAGCCTGGCCTCCTGCTGGGCGATCTTCCGGTCCACCTCCTTCAGGTCCAGCTGGGGGCGGACACACAGAATCAACCACACGCAGGGGACGCACCACGCATACACTGCAAAGAACAATGCAAGTGTGTTGGGGATCACACTTCCTGCATAACTTCTTCTAACTGATGTTCTTATCTGGAATATAAACATATATGGTATATGGTTACATGGTTCTCAATTGATCTATAGCAGAGAGCCGTTTCAAGTCGCATAGCAAGAAGCGTCAACTGGAGGTATTAATTTCCACAGCAAAGAAAGAAGGATGGAACGGTCACAATGATAATGCTCCAGGACTGTAATTAAATTGCAGGAAAGTGAAGTAACTACCAGAACCGGGACACTGTAGGTGTCACGGCTCTGGTGGCTCCATACTCATCATTTAGGCTTGGATTTTAAGCATTGCATTGAAGTTATTGAAAGGATTATGCAGGTGATGGCTGGAAATGCCACAAGAAGATTGGCTGAGGGACTTAAAGATATCATTGATGGATAGAGAGGAGACAGTTCCTTCTCAAGATTTCTTCCTCGCTAATTAAGGGAGTTTTTTCTTGCCCTCTAGGCGGCTAGGGACCAGGGGGTGTCATAAATATACAGCCTTTTAAGGCCTTTGAGACTGTACCGAGGATTAAGGGCTATGCAAATACAATTGAAAATTGAAAGACAGCAGAACGGGAGAGGGATCACAAGAACTACAACGAGGGCACGCTCTGGGGAGAACATCTATGAGCAGGGGGTGTGCGAGGGGACGTGAAGGGAGGAGGGGTCGTACCAGGAAGCGGTCCATGAGTGCGATGTCCTGCAGGCAGGCCTTGGCCGTCTCCTCCTCAGAGATCATCACAGACAGCCCTGTCTCCTGCTCCTCCACGTCCCTCTTCAGCCCCTCGATGTTCCGGTTCACAGCCTGCAGCCGGTTCCTCAGCTCGGGGAGCTCCTCCTTCTGGAGCTTCTCCATGGACACCCTGGAGGTGGGGGGGGGGGGGGGGAAGGGGATGGAGGGGGAGCAGGAGGAGGAGGGGAAGGGGAAGGAGAGGAAGAGACATGGGAGGACAGATGAGAGGAGGGGAGAGGACATGAGAGGAAAGATGGAGGTCAGAAGAACGCCACCACTCAGGCCTGGGCATTATCTTTGTTTATAGTCCATCTTAAAAGGATGTAATAATTATTATTATAAAAGACAGGCTAAACATAATCAAATGAGCACATTAATAAAACATGGAAAGAGATGGAAAGCACCCTTTGAGAGGTGATTGGATACTACAACATTTACATCCATAGCGGCCTGATAACTGTTTTAGAAATGGCATATAGCAGTTTGTTACTGGGATTTCAGTTAATATAACTTATCTGCCCTGTTGGTCATATACCAAGTTGTAATGAGTCATTGACACATAGAATGAAGTGTTTTTATGTTGAGAAGGCTAACCTCATCACTAGGCTTATTTCTGTAAAATAAACTACAAAAATGAATATGGAGTATATATCAATATAACGGCAAGGGCTATAATATGTGTACCGGTAATATGTAATCTTGGTCCCAAAAGAAGATAACACCCGGGAGACTGTTTTGCAAGGGAAATATTCCATGTGGATACTGCTTGGTTAGAATGAATGAAGCTAGAACAACGATTTAATTTCCCCCTGAAATAAGTGAATATCAATATCAGTTGTTAGCCCTGTAGTACTATAGGGCCATGGCAAAACATCTGATTAGTAACAGGGTCAATGCCAATTAAGTATAAATGAAGTAGAGTAAAGGTAGAAGTTTAAGTAGAAGCAGGTTTAAATCTCAAAATAAATCACCAAATCTAATGAAAACCAATGCAAAATTGACAATATCAACTTTATGAGACGCAAACCGGTAGATATCTTGAGAAGCAATGGACAATTTTGACACTATTGAAAGTCCAGGGGGAATAGAGTTGAATTACACCAAGCCAAACAATCGCAATTCCACCAGATGGCAATGAAGAACCCATGTTCTGATTTAACCTAATTCACCATTTCATTCTCTTTACCATTGAACATTTATTGTAAACACCATATTGAGTTGAAAAATGGTACCAAAAAAAGGAAATCATTTTGGTTGTAAAAAGATTTAAAAAAAAAATCGCCTAAAACTTCTCCAAATCCTGCTTTGATATACTGTCAGATGACATTTTTCCATATGCTTTTTAAATCTAGTCTGGTTTGTTTGTCCGAGTTTGTCTTGGTAACGAGTCGACGGGGGGTGTGACTTAGCGACAGGTGAATTGTCTTTCGTTTAGCTAACAATGGTTTTGATAGACTGAAGGTCGAGAATCAAATCCTTAGGGTTCTGTCAAATGCCTTAAAACTTTGCGATTGGGGGCGAGGGGGGTTTACCCAGATACGGGCCATTTTGGGATGAGGAGATTACAACCAAGTTCATTATAGATATTTGATTACATTTAATTACCCAAAATTTTTACACAAGTCAAAACCCGGATTCCCAGCTAGGCCCTGCCTCACCTGACGGGCCGCAGAGCCATCATCTGGTCCCGCCGTCCCTCCTTCCTCCTCAGCTCCTGCTCCGTGTTCTTCAGCTTGTCGGGCACCAGCCGCAGCTTGGACTGCATGTCGCTCACCACCTCGTCGAGCTCCACCTCCGAGGGGAAGGTGCGCTGGCACACGGGGCAGCAGGGCCCATTGTCCTCCGTCAGCTGGCTGATGAACTGCGTGTACACCGCCGTGGCGCCCGCCAGCATGGCTGGGCGGGGCGCAGCGATGGGTGGGGTGGAGGTGGATGAGAGGGGGGGGGATGGATGGATAGGAGGGATGGACGGGTGGAGGTGAATGGGTGGGTGGGTCGAGGAGGTAATAAGGCAGGTGTGCAGAGGGGGAGGGATGGATAGGAGGGATGGGATGGAGGAGGTGGAGGTTTGGATAGTTGGGTGGGTTGGGGTTGAGGGATGGATGAGCAGGAGGGAGGGAGGTATGTGTGTTGATTGGTGGAAGTGGATGGATGGATGGATGGATGGATGGATGGATGGATGGTTGCAGGGGGAAGCAAGGAGGGATAGATGGTTTGAGGAACAGGTGTAGGGATTGAGAGACGAATGGTTGGAGGAGGAGGGACGGATTAGATTCAATGGAATGTCACTAGGAAATACACACAAATGCAACCTCAAATGAAAGCAATTAGAACAAAACCCTGATGGCAATGGGAAATCTCTGCGATGTCCACGATGTTAAAGCATCGTTTCCATCCCCAATCAAACCTCGTGCCCTGCAAGAAACGATTCTCCGTCCTCCCCGGTGACGATAACAGCACGAGCTCACCTCTCTGCTTGGAGGTCTTCTCCAGCTCCTCCTGCAGCTTGCCCAGGTCCTGCTCCAGGTCCTGGCTGCCGCACACTTCAAAGAACTTCTCCTCGTCGCTGGACAGCTGCTGCTCCTTCCTGCGCAGCTCGGCAGACATGTAGCTCTTGTTCTGCTCGCTGGAGGCCAGCTCCTTACTGGACGACACCAGGGGGGCGGGGGAACACGTTCGGGTCAGGAGTAGGGATGGAGAGTCCACTACAAGCGGTTCAATCCATCTCAATGACAGCACAAGAATTCTGTAAAAACTAAATCCAAACCGTCCGCGTCGGCTGAAATCTCGATTCCAAACGGCAGAATTTAAGAAACAAGTTAATCTAGCAAGTTATTGTTGTTGTTAATTAAAAAAGCCCATCTATACCAATCTGTGATTCTGAGAATCAATTCCACCAATTCCATTACTTGGAACCATAGTCCTAATCAACCTAATGAAATCTAAAAGGTCCATCCGTAGTCATGATCGTGTTGATCATGTTGGATAATGTTGGTTTTATGAAATTTATAGTGATAATGTTCCTGTTGCTGGCCCAGCAGAAAACGGATACATTTATTATCAGATCAACGGCACCATGACGAGATCAGAGTGTGATGACGAATATTCATGTTATTTATTATAATCATTATTACTTATTATAATATTAAACAAAGGCAAGACTGATTGGTCAACTACACCTTCAGATGGCACAACTAGCTTGAAAATTCATGGGATTTTTGTATAGGAAGTCGCAATATCTGTCCATGGGAAAACATGAAGGTTCAGTGATTATCCTCGCTATTTAGAACAAGACTGAGCTATGACTGAGACGTTATTTAGGTTCCCCCTATTGGCTAGAGTGGTAAACTACAGTTTGCGTTGCTTAACCTCTTCATCACCGTGCCTATTTCTGAGTTTCTTTCTGAAAATAACAAACCCAAAGTAAATTGAGTATGTCTCCACATCTAACTAACTCCACAACTAACTCTTAATGACCAGGGTCAGTATTTGATAATTAATTGAAGTACAGCCAAGATAGAGAGGTTTTACTAGAGGTAGGTTGAGGCTAAATCTCCAAACTAAATTTGACCCCTCTATTGAAAGGTCAGGGCGATATAAAGAAATGACCCCAAGTGCACTCAAATGCACTCAAATGCACCATACGGCCACCAGATGGATCGATGAAGGACATGTGGGGCGACAGTGGCTCAGGGGGCAAGAGTGGGTTGACTTTTAACCGAAAGGTTGCTAGTTCGATCCCCGGCTCCTCCTAGCTGGTGCACCTGAGCCAGACGCCTCACCCTAAACTGCTCCTGACAAGCTGGCTGTTGCCCTGCGTGGTTTAATCTGCCGTCGGTGTGTGAATGTGTGATTGAATGGTTGTAGGTCACTTTGGATAAAGCGTCAGTAAAATCCCCTAAATGTAAATGTGGATGTAAATTAAATGTGTGACGATTAATTTACCTTTTTGACCTCTGAATTTACCTCTAAGACCCTCTCTTCGCTACTAAAATGGATTGGCCCAGTGGCCACGGAAAGCCATGGATAGCCATGGAAAAGGGCGAGGGCAGGGAGTGAGTCCTCAGGCCTTCAGGTCTGAGGACTGGACACTACTACCCACTTGAGTCTGGCCAGCTTTTCCCGGGTGGCGTTGATCTCCTTAGACTTGGTGTGGATCCAGTCCTCCAGCTTCAGCTTGGTGGGGAAGTGACCCAGCAGAGACACCAGATCCTCAGTGTGGCGGGACTTGATCCTACGCACCTGCTCCTCCTTCTCCGTCTGCAGACACACACACACACACACACACACGACGCACCGACACACACACACACACACACACACGACGCACCGACACACACACACACACACACACACACACACACACGAGGGGCCGGAGAGATGGCGGAGCGGAGAGGGTGAGGGAAGGAGAGAAACAAAGAGATTGGATTACTGAGGAGGCTGGGTTACGCTCTGAACAAAGAGGATGAATCAAAAGGATAGGATTCAGTACAGTTCATTTTACTGTTCTCTGCTTGAGACAGCGTGGAAAGAGTCTCAAAAACATCAAAAATGTTAAAAAAAAGTGACATATGCAGAGTGGTGTTTCCCGCATGTCTAGTAGAGAATGGTCTTGTTTAAAAATGTATTCTCTTATCCTACATATTTTGGAATCTATCTGTATTGTTAACGAAATAATGATTTGTCACACAAGATTAAATGATAAAAATATGTATTCTATGGAGTCAGCAAACACAGTAAATTACATTTTACTACAGACCTCGTACTACACCAGAGACCAAAGGACAGCGTTCCGAACCCTGGAGAGATATCCCTTGTTTTGGAATGAACAAAAATCGTCTAGTCTTCACGTCAGTGTTTGCTTTTAGTATTCAAGTCAAACTGCTTCCAAGTCATTATGTTTGGATTGGTTGTACCAACGGTAAACAAAAACAACTTGCAGATGAATAACCCTAGCCTTGTCAACCTTGCAAACGCATCATGAAACCATTAAGCAGGAACACACCATCAACCTCAAAGAAACATATCTTAACTTATATCCAGTTTATACATATCAAGTGAATACTTCCTGCCCCGGTGTGATTTAATCTGAAAGCCACCTATTTACCATCTGTGATTAACAGAGTGTATCTCGCCGGTTCAATACCTCTCGTGTTGCATATAATAGCTATTGGATAGAGGGATGCCAGTGAACTTTGGCACCATGCATTGGGCACCGTGCCTTAAATGATCGGAGCTGGTCAGGGTGATAATGAGCAGTCCACAGCTGGGCACACAGGGGTAGGGTCAAGGGCTGGCAACTCCAATTTAAATGTATTTTAATGTTATTAAATGTGCTTTGCATTAGAAACAATGGTTATCAGAACAGGTAGGTGAGTAAAACTCATCTGCATTAGTTCTGATGAAAGACAGCTAAAAGAATTCCATAATTTTCATAATATTTGCCCCGACTTACTCAAAAAAAAGAAGGCCAGAACGTAACCAGCACACTTATGTTTAGTTTTCTCCAGTAGTGTTTTTCCAAAAAACGCTTCTGGAGCATCAGATCACACACCACCGACTTAGTGACAAATGACGCAGCCATACTTTGTTGGCTGTTGTTTCGTATGTAATGTCAGTATGTGCTATATATTGTGTCATTTAAAGATGAAACCGGATGTACATTTCTTATCACGGTAATCGTGAACAAAATGATCAAGGATATCAGCAGACTTGTAGATTGTATCAGTATTATCGAGGTTTTGTTGAAATTTGCAGACATTTTTACTGATACACAAAGTAAAATAATTTCACCAAGTTATACATTGAAAACCATCAAATAGCAGCACTATGCACTTTTTGTTTGCATTAACAATTGAATAATACAAAGGCAATGTTGACATTATAAACTTGATGAAACACAAACAGATAGATATCTTAAGAAGCAATGTACAATTTTGAGACTTGAACACCCCATTGAAAGTTCAGGGAGTATATAATTGAATTACACCAAGCTAAATAATAGCAATTGCACCATACGGCCATCAGGAGGTGATGAAGAAAGGTTGTTCTGATTGAAGGCTGAAACCCTCTCTCAGCTACAATATATGATTGTAAACACCATGTTTAGTTACAAAAGTGGTGCCCAGACACTGGATATCCGTTTATGGATCACAACTTTGACACAACTTTGATGACAAAACCAACAAAGGTAAAACGTAATATTTGGTTGCATAAGAAAAAGTGAAGTTTGGTTTTGATTGTTTGTTCTGCGATTTCTTTCCAAAGAGTGATATAATGTGGACCTTTAGAAACAGGGAGTCCGTGTTTCATATGATGCATAATTTGTTGCGTCTTTTGTGTAGCCAACAATTCTAATTGTCCTTGGTGCACACTACAGATAAGAGAGACTTTACCAAGTCTGGAGTGCTGGCACTTTCTTCGGTCAGGTTTTAATAGGAAGCAAAACAATCTTGCGTTGGAGTGCGGCACCTGCGCGCCCGTGTCCGGGACACTGGGGCTAACTTTGGTCGACGTGGACGAGGGATGATAAGGTTGATAAGGTTACCGGTTTAACAGTTATCTGCAGTTTACTATTATCATCAAATCATTATCACGGTGTTAACGATAATTCAATTTGACGCGGTGTCGATAAGCGTCAGGAACTCAATGTGCCAATGTACCCCCTCAGAGGGTGCCTCTGTCATGCACGTGAACAATATTAAAGTGTGGCGGGGGGGGGGGGGTCACCTTGTCTTTCTGCAGCATGTCCATCTGCGTGCGCGTGGTGGTGTGTGTGTTGAGCGTGTCCATCTCCTGGTCCAGCCGCCGTCGCCTGGCGTCCAGCTCCTCACGCTCCCCCTGCAGCACCACCACCTCGGCCCTCAGGGCCTCCACATTGGAGCTCTGCACCGCCGTCTGCAGCTCGCGCTCCTGGTGGGGGGGACGGGGGACGGGGACGGGGACGGGGGGGACGCACACGGAGCGCATGACGCACGGCGAGAGCAACACAACTCCTGATCTGCACCCGGAGAACCGAGGCATGTCTGTAGTCGTGTGTTAGTTGCATGGTGAACGGTAAACGGACTAAATGGCTCTAAACTCCGCTCGGAGGCGCCGGGGATCGAACTAGCGGCTTTTTTTTCGGTGACCTTTTTTCGACCCAACCACATGCTGCCCCTGTTTTTTTTATGACTTGCGCGCCCCCGATGTGCTCACATGCTTGGCCAGCTCGTTCTCCAGCTCCTGCAGCCGGCCCGAGGAGCCGTCCAGCCGCTCCAGGTCGGCCCTCAGGTTCCTCAGCTCCTGCTGCTTGCGAGCCTGCAGGTCTCTCTTCAGCGCCACCACGCTCTCCAGCCCCGTCTTCCTGTCCCGCGTCTCGTCCATGGCCTGCTGCTTCTGCTGCTCCTTCTCCTGCAGGTCCGCCTGCGCCGCACACAGCGAGGGGAACGGTTTCAGTCTAGGGGCGGGGGCTGTGGGCCTATGAACGCCACTTTGCATTTGGTTTTAATCATCGAGGGCCCCAATTTCATCGCGTACTGCACCATGATCTGATTGGCCGCATGCTTCTCCTGCTCCAGCCTCTCGGTGACGTGGCGGTGGAAGCTCTGCAGCTGGGATTGGATGAAGGGCGTGCGGTCGAAGCCGTCCAGCTCCAGGTAGGAGGACAGGGAGCGCACCTGGCGACAGTGGGCAGGGTGAAGGCAACAACGCGTGACTCATTTCGTCCCACTGTTAATTGACACCCATGAGCCACCCCAGTCCCGGGCCCCCTCACCTGGGCGTCGCGGTTTGTTATGTTGGTCGAGTGGCGGTCGGCCTCCTGGTCCAAACGACCTGGACGGGGAGAGCAACAGGTCAGCGAGGGGTTCTGAGCCAACCGGCCGGCTCGCAGGCAGGCAGACAGCCAGTCAGCTGTCTGGCTGACAAACAAACGAGCGACGCAGACGTTCATCCGTCCATCTTTCCGTCGCCGTCCATCCATCTCTCTCTACTAGGCTGAACACTGTGTCATGTGTTACAGCAGGATTCTGAGCGCGAGTCCACTCTGGTTGTCATTGTGCTCACACTGTCCAAGCTACCGTGCCTCCATCAACATTAACCGCTCCCGGGTTATGAAGCCCCACACAGGGGCTTCACAGTGATGACTAAATATCGATAGCACAGGGTTCTCCCCAAACCATGTGGCGCGGCTCCGTACGTGCGCATGTACCTTGTTCCACCAGCAGCTCAGACTTGACCCTGGTGAGTCTCTGGCACTCGCGGGCGGCTCTCTCCAGCTCCTTCTGCCCGTCAGTCAGCCTCCTCTCCTTCTCCCGCACCGTCTTCTGGTGGTTCTGGTATAGGTCCTGCAGCTGGTCGTCAGAACCCTGGAACACCTGTTGACCACCACACCTTAACCAGCAAACCTCTTAACCTCTTCAGCCTGAAATGACCCGGGAACGGGTTTTGCCTCTCCCCCCAAATCTCAAAGACGTCTTAAGGTAGTTCAACACATTTGAAAGTCGTCATGTGACACACCAATAGAAAGATAATGTCATACTTCCAACCACAAACTAAATAAGAAGCATGCAAGAACAATAGTTAAGTATTCCATTATTGTGCACAAGCACATCAATAGTGATCCCTTTCAAGGAATTATTATTTATTAATTTATTTAGCGATTTTGCCTAAACCTACCTCTACCTCCTCTTTAACAAAAATCATGGCTGTTTCACATCTGGACATAGACAATGTCAATCATTATCCCATCCCTGTCTTTGTCGTATTACAGTGGTAAGATATGCTGCTCTTTCATCCCACCCTCACCTGTTCCATGGTCTCCTCCAGGTCCTTGTTGTCCTCCTCCATCTGTTTCCTCCTGCTGTCCAGGGCCTTGATGTCGTTGTCCAGCTTCATCACCTTGCCCAGCTTTGTGTCGATGTCCATCTGCCGGTTCTGGAGAGGGACAAACAATATACTTCTTAGTATACCTTAGTATAGGCTGTAATACGACATGTTTTTGCCCCGGAAAACAAGAGCAGATATTTTAAGAAAAAGATTTCATATTGAATTGAGGGAAACATGTGCATCACTGCAGTGGCGTAGGCAGTATTCCACTATCTGAAATAAAATGGTATGGCACTTTGTGAGAAAAAAATAAAGGGTGATTAACAGCGCAGTATACATATTCTGTTAAGTACGATAAACAGAATATGAGTTCTGCCTGCTTACTGCTGTAGCGTCTCTTTCCGTTTCTAAGCTCCAGCACTGTGACACGACACCACCGAGAAAGCAGTCCTTTGCACAAATAAACAGAGACGGACCGACCGGCAGACAGACAGAGACAGACCCACCTCGAGGGGCTCGATCTGGCCCTCGACCCGCTGCACGCTGTCCCTGGAGGCCATTAGCTGGGCCTCCTTGGCGGCCAGCATCTCCTCGATCTGCAGAGCCTTCTCCTTCATCTGCTTCAGGTAGCGTAGCTCCACCTGGCACTCCCGCACGATCTGGCCCTTCTTCAGGCGCAGCTGCCGCATGGTTTCCAGGGCCTTGATGTACCTGAGGGCCGGGAAGGGGAATACCAGCACAAACGGATTAAGGCCAACAAGAATACAGCATTAACAACAAATTAACAACTATTGATCCACGGCTGGGTTATGAGGTGGTGTCCGCTGCTGGTAATATGCTTTATTAAAACTTAAAATAAAGTAAGCATATAGAAGAGGACCATGAAATAGAAACATGCTAAATAATCAAAATTTAATCAAAATGATCAAAAAACATCTAATGAACCAGCGAGAGTTGACTTTTAGTACTTTGTGGCTGCAAAGATGGAGTCAAACTTCTCCTTGAGGGCCTTTCCCTCGCTGAGGGGCCAGTTGGACTCCTCTTGGTGGCAGAAGATGACATTGTTCAGCACCGACTTGGACACGCCAAGACCGGAGATCATCTCCCGGTCCAGCTCACCACACTTGGAGGAGATGCTTATCTGCTTCTCTTGCCTACGAGGAGCAACAGCATGGTTGTAACTTCACGTCTCAATTCAGCGGATTGATCGTAGAAATAAATGGGCTCATCAAGTTCGGAGAGACTAAAATATGTACTTCCGAGTCCGAGGATATTTGGGAGTGTCAATAGTAAGATTCTCGTAACCAAAGCGAGGTCACTTCTCAGGTTACCTCTCTTTGGTTTCAGGTGGCATATTTCAATTGTCAAATTGATAAGTTATAGGATGTGACTTTATTGGTAAGATTATTAGAATCCCTTTCGATCATTGAATGCTGACATGTCCAGTTAACTTTAATCTTTTGGCTTGCTGGAATTGTACACATTGCGACTTTAAGCATGCAACATCGCAGAAGATCCCCTCCAGACCCACACACTCCATGACAAACATTTTGCCTTACTTGATGCGGGTTATGACGCCCTCTAGCGTCTTGAAGGTGTAGTTCTTTGCCTTCTGTGTGCAGGACATGGAGCGCTGTATGGCTACCTTCTCCCCGTTCACGTCGGTGAACACCAGACGGATCTGGGCTCGCACATCCGTCTCATGGGCGTCCTACAGAGATGCACCATTTCTTTAGTCAAGATAGCTGATTAGCTGATGCATGTCCTTTTAATTAGGTACAAGGTCAATTGTATCCAACCATAGATTATTCATTTCATTTTCGTTTTGCACCTTTTTTTTCTGGAGTAAATACTAAGATATCCATACACCCTAAACCTGCTGTTTTAAAAGCTATTTTTAGCCAATTTATCCTTTAAGATGTTGTTTTTTGTTGTTCTTTTACACAGCAAGGCTGTGTAATGGTTTAAGTGATGAGACCAATACATTTTAATTCATAGCCAAGTTAACTTGATGAAATAGTCAATATACATAGTAAACAACAAGAGACTGGATGTCCTTTTAAACTTAGGGTTGTCTGTGAGAAGCAACACACACTAATAATGGATCAGTAACATCATCTTCGAATCATGCAAGCTTTAAGTGCACCGGCATATTAGCTCATCTATGAATCCCCACCAGTAATCCACTGTAAGCATAAATGGATCAGTGTGAACCTGTGGTCCTTGACTCACTTTAGGGTCGTGGACGAAGGCAGCCCCTTTGGCTCCAGGGGGAAGTTCTCCTGATGATGCATACTTCAGGCACTCTATGATAGTCTGGACACCAAGAGGAACAGAGGGTATAGCTTTACGGGAAATGACATACGTCATGAGGCCTTCTGGGGTGCATTGCGTTGACACAATTGCAGCAGATGCAGAAAACATTTGATGTGATAAGGCACATGTTTCTAAAGCATCAGCACATTCAACCATCCGCTTTTCGGATACAATTTGCATTCTATTATTTATGAAATATTTGCGTTTTATTACAGTTTTTCCTGCTCCATTGGGTCCAACCAGAACGGTGAGAGGGCTGAAGAAGGAGATGACTTGTTTGTCTTTGTCCTCCACGCCAAAACTCCTCACCCCCAGGATGCTCATCTTATCTATCCTGGACATCTTTGCTTAGATAATGGTAAAGTTTTACTTGGAGAGAAAGGTGGGCTGTAATTGAGTGAAAGGGACACACACAAAACACAAAGACTTTCAGTATGCTGTCGGGTAACAATCTAATTGTTTTCACCCACAATGTTTAATATAAAAAGCTCAGCTCCACTTTCATTAAATGTATTCCTTAGTAGTAAAGGGCCGATTGAATTAAACAATGAAACCACACAAACTTTGGCAGGTTATATAGAAGAACATGTTTAGCAATTTATAAAGGATATATTTTACGTATTGTTTACTTTTTGTAAGTTGTGTCCACTACATCGTATGCTTACAGCTAGACACATAGCCCATATCCATAGGATAGAACCTGCTGAGTAACCGCTAGCTTATCTAAACCAAGCTCTTGTGCTTAATGTATTTGGCTCGTACCTTACAGTCCCCCAGTGAGTATGAAATACACCTTAACGAACACGGGAGCGGAATTCAGAAGGCACGTTGCGGTGCTTTACGACAGATACTTCCTAACCTGAGTTTTCGCGCAAAGTGTGCAAAGAAACATTACGTCACTTCCGTATGACCGTGCATGTGATGTGACTCGAATCAGAGCATTGTAGAGAAATGCGAATGTCTGGTAGAGCTCAAACACTTTACAGAATATAAATACAATACACAAAACTCGATAAAAGTAAATTCAACTTTCCGAGATCAATGAATGTAATACTCATGTATGTACTTGTGTACTCTTCAGTTGGGTTCCTTAACAGGTCCCAGGACCACCACCCCCACTGACTCTGGCACTCATACCCATCACCAATTTGTAAATTCTTATACATTTATAAGTATCTTTTACGTTAGTTTTCATTTTATTCCATTTTATCCTATTTTTAATTGATCACTTATGTCCCTGCTTATCACTGTTTGTTCATTTGTTATTGTTTTAATGTATGCACCTTATTCACCAAGCCAAATTCCTGGTTGGTGTAAAACCCTTCTTGGCAATTAAATTAAATCCCCCCCCCCCCCCCAGTGGCCATGGTCAAAGGAGAACTGTTTAAATCATACACAACTCTGCCCAAAGAAGCTATTTACAGCCATATGGTTTATTTGAGTCTTGTTATGATCAGTGATGAAAGCAATGATCATAGTGGCTATAGTGGCCCAAGCCACTATGATCACTATGATAAAGAGCAGTCCCATTAAAACCTTCCTGCAACCCGTACAAATTCAGAAACGTGTGAGTTGTATCCAATTATTTTAATTTTCTTACTCATACAAAAGTTAGTGGCAAACAAGAGGAAACTAGGGTTTAGACACAATTTACACTAAGCGGTGGAAGAGTAGGCTCAGAATGAGGGCTCTTTCTGTATTTACAGCATATCTATTTGTTCACTCTCTAGGTTGATGTGTCTCAGGGGAGGAAAGAAAGGCCTGTTCAAATAAATACATGTTGGCAATAAAGCTCTGGTCTGCTATTTATGTTACATGACCACCTCTTGTTAAGTGTTGCAAACTCTTGCACACTACTGAAAAAGCCCAAGACCCATGACAAAAGCAATGTTTTCATGTGGAGATGGGTAGCTATATATAAAGCACCATATTATGCATACAGCGCTGAATGTTGTCAAGTATTATTGCTGTAACTAACAAAATATATTCACAAAAAAGGTTTCCTTCACAGACAGTTAATCATAATCTAACCATGCATTTTTAAACATCTACATTTCTGACAGGGAGAAGTCTGAACAGATTGAGGGCTGTAGCCTCGTTCCACTCGTCTTTTGTTATGCCATTGAGCCAGGCATTCAACAGCTACAATGTAGCAGCTCAGGGAAACTGTACTGCACTCAAGGGGGTATTTAATTGTTCAACCCGTGCAGCTGTAATAATGACAAATGATCTTTATACAAGATTGAAAACACACGCATATTATGAAGTAATCATCGTCCAGCAGCTGACTCTTTTTAATTCTTATATAGAACAGGATAACAACGTCCTTGAATGCCACCACGTCACATCGAGGTTTGACTTAAAGGATGGAAAAAAACTAAAACAAACTCCTGTGGAAACGACCCGGCCGCGTGACCTCAAGGTCATAGGTTGTCGTAGTCGTCGTCGTCCTCGTGCTTCCTCTTCAGCGACTCGCCGGCGGAGCTCTGCGACACCATCTTGGTGGTGATGAGGATGTTCTTTGAGCCAATCAGAGACGGGTTGATCAGGACGTTCTGCACCGTGGGAGTGGAAGGCGTAACTGGTGTCGGGGAAAGATGGAAAATATGAAATACTGCTACCACGCTCATCTCTGTGAAATATAACGATGAATAGAATGTATTGTAAAAAGACATGACACAACTACATCTTTTTTTTTTTTTTATGCACTTTGTAGATATTGACCATTTAAAATCCAGATATTTAGCATGTTTGGCTGTTCAACCAAGTGCAGTTTAATATGCATTCAATTAGATCTGAGCCCATAAGAATCAGGCGGATGTTAGATATGTTTGGTTCTGGGTTCCATAATCACTTAATCTATCCTGTCCAGTTTATCCTATACATTGCACTCATACACTCAAGTGCTCATTATTAGTGTTATTACCTTGATTGCGGGTTGAGAACACAAACTGACTAGGCTTGGTGGTACCTGTTTTGGACACGGCAGTCTGAGAATTGGGGATCTGAACAGTGAAGCGCTGGCCAGACAAGGACAAAGGGGTCGCGACCTTGGGGGTGACAGAGGGGGTGCCTGGAGACATGATGGGTAAAGATGGACCGTTTACAGACAACACACCAAAATTAACCAGCTGTACATGAAGGCATGATTATTGCATACCGTAAATAATTGTCACAAAAAGTTTGCCGTAAGCGACGTTGAAATGTAATCAGAAATAGTAAATAAAATAAATATGTAATGATTGTATTCTACTGTCTACTGGCCTTTATTATTTGTTTCTCTATAATCAAATCAGAGATGGTGCATAAAATGTGACATCCCTGCAAAATTATTATAGAAAGAGCTTGAAATCTTGGCAGATATCCAGTCCGCCGCATCATTGACATCTCCGTAATCACCCTGGGCATCACATTTTAGCTTTAAAACAGCTTACTCTGGTCGGATATGACATTGTGTGTGCTAGACAATTGATGCGTGTTGTGTGTGTGTATGTCTCACCCAGGGTTGGTGTGCTGGGCCTGCTGGACACCGATCCAACACTGAGGCGCGGTACTGTTATCCTTCCCCCCGACGATGAAACCTAGTGGGGAACCAAGTGGCCATTGCAACACTTTTTAGAAAACAACGTCAACATTTTGAAAATTTGCTTCATGCTGTCAAACTGAATTGTGTTTGTGTGCGTCATTGTCAATTAGAGCTATTTCAGTTCAGAATGAGACATGTTTTTATATTACCCTCCAAAAGCACATATAAATAGTAACAACTTATGTGGTGATAAAAACAAAGCAGTTTAACTTGGCAAGAGCCCCTGGATCAGCGATAGCCTCAGTGTATTGTCATGTACCTTTTTCTGGATGGACTTGAGTCTGTAGTTGGGGGCGGTGAGGCAGTAGCGGTCGGGGGGCAGCCGGGGGCCGGTGTACGGCTTGATCAGAGGAAGAGGCGTCCCATTCTTCTGCCTGGCAACCTCAAGAAGAAACTGACGACAAGAAATAAAAGGCATATTAATAATAATACATTTAATTTAGAGGCGCCTTTCAAGACACCCAAGGTCACCTTACAGAGCATATAGTCATCATAAATCGTTTAAAAAAAACAAGACATTGTGGAAAAAATAAATAAATAAACATAATTAATAAGAAAGAAATAAAACAAAAACAAGACAAAACAAAACAAACAAACAATCAAAACAGTGATCATATCACAATATTATCAGTATATTATGGAAATAGGAATAATCTGAATGAATATTAAACAATTTACAATTCAGTATCATCATAGTCATTTATTAGGCTTTCATACAAAGTAACATAGCGTGATTTAGTGTATTCATACGTTACAAATGAGCAGGTAGGAGTTAGGCCTCCAGTCAAACATCCTAACCACTAGCCTATCCTGCCTTAAATGTGTGTGTATATACATATTAGTTACATATTATTTATGTATTCAATTAAATTGCAATTGTTGGTGTTTATGTGTGAGATACCCTGCTTTAGTCCGACTAATCTATCCGAAGAAGATGAAGACTTACGTCTCTGGGCGGCGGCGAGGTGAACGACTGGTCCATGCGACACTGGATGGCCAGCTTAATGTCCTCTGCGTCTACGGTAGATTTCTTGGCGTGCGTAGCATAGATTTTAGCATCCTCAATAATGGTGGTTACATATCCTATGAGACAATGTATATTAGTTTGAGCAGAACTTGGAAGACAAACTAAATGCATTTTCCAAACAGTGTGTGTATTCCTTCCAATCTGGATCATGAATAATCATCTCTCTGTGGATGATTATGATACCAGATGTCGTATGACTGACTTACTGTATGTAAACTCCAACATTTGGTTGATGACTCTGGGCTCGTACTCTGTTATTCCCATATCTTTGAGTATTTGTATCATCACCTGACAAGAAAGTAAATGGACTCATAAGAACAACGGTAATAAACACACATTAAGTCCATGTCATGTAGAGCCTTTGTAAAGGATCATACTAATATGATGCTTTTCAAAGTTAAGGATCATATTAATATGATACTATACATTTTAAAGGATAATATTAACATGATCCTTAACATTGTAAAGGATCATATTATGCCCCATTGAACCGACAACGCGACTGTCCCTTTCAACGTTTGGATAACAAAATAATCTTCCAGAGAGCAGATACTCCATCTCGAAAGCATATTTATCCGAGAGCCCGCCAGTAAGGATTTAAGCTCCGGAAACAGAAACAACAACATGACAAATCAAGACTGAACTAATGCCAGAGATCCTGCAAAAAGGCTAACAGCTAATGCTAACACCGGAGCTAGCAGGACCAGTGAGAACAGAGCTGAGATAAGTCACCAACAGATAGGATAATTTATATGGCTGATCGTACACACATTTACAACAAATATTTAATATAACTACTCATTAACATGATTATATAAATACTCTATAGTAATAAAGACCTGTGCATCTTTGGGAAGCGTTTTAGGGGAAGCCATTTTCCTTGTTTTGCGCCTCCAATTTTTCTTCGTCTAAAAAAGTTGAAACAGACACAGCGCCCCCTACCACCTTCTACTGGTACAGCGCCCCCTACCGCCTTCTACTGGTACAGCGCCCCCTACCGCATCTACTGGTACAGCCCCCCCTACCGCCTTCTACTGGTACACAGCGCCCCCTGCCGCATCTACTGGTACAACGCCCCCTACAGCCCTAATGGTTTAGCGCCCCCTACCGCCCCCAACTGGTACAGAGCCCTGTACCGCCCCTACCACCCTTACTAGTACAGCACCCCCTACCGCCTCTACTGGTACAGCGCCCCTTACCGCCCCTACTGTTACAGCGCCCCCTACGGGTACATAGAAGAAAAGTGAGTAGAGAGAAAAGGGGGCCGCTAAAGGACTGATTATGGTCCCACGTTCACGCAACGCAAGGGGGTTACGGACCTATTACGTTCTTTGCGGACCCTCCTTGTTTAAGTGGGCTGTGGACGGGTCCCTCGATTCAAGGGGACCAGAAGTAGATATCTCCGTTCAACAGGGAACAGGAATGTGTCTACGAAAAAAATGTCTGGATATCAATCAAAGGCTCATTATTATCTTTATACCATGTTCTAATAAAATTTAAGTTTTCTCTTTTCAAAACGCCACCTCAAGCGTTTGATTAGCCTTTTTATTTATTTACTTTTTGCAGGAGAAGGAGGGGTGGGCAGCTGAAAGGAGTCGTAGTGAAACAAATGTTTAGGCCGGGCATCCGAGAGGGCTCAGTGCCCTGCTACGTTAACTTCTCGTGTCCGAGGTTTTTCCTTTTGCTTAACATGAATGACGTTGATGGTTTTTAGGCACTGTGTTGATTTTTTGTCACTGAGGGATGTGTAGACAGACCTCTTTCTTATGATGCTAAAATGCTAACAATGCTAGACAACGAGAATATTTCTGCATCCCGCACGTCATGCACTAGGGCGTGGCTGGCTCCCATTATTACAATTAGGGAGACGCTTTTATCCAAAGCGACTTACATCGGTAACTTAATACACATATTGACACACCGATGGCAGAGTCAACCATGCAAGGCGACAGCCAGCTCGTCAGGAGCAATTAGGGTTAAGTGTCTTGCTCAGGGACACATCAACACTCAGGCAGCTGGGGATCGAACTAACAACCTTTCGGTTACAAGACAACTGCTCTACCTCCTGAGCTAAGCCGACCAAATACACTCCACGCATTTCCCATCATCCGGACGCAAATCTCTCCTTGATGTTGCCCTGCGACATTGAGCAGTTTTCATAGAAATGAATGAGCGCCATTTTTTGATCCGCTGTCCTTTATTTAATAGGTCCATGACATAACCGCGATGGCATTCCCCACAATGCATTTCGCGAGCGCCCCATGCAAAGTCACACTACAAGCCTTGTTCACACTACATGCGTCCGTCGACGGATGGGGGCTTTTTGACGTATCCATGTGTTTTTCCGGGTTGTATTGCAAAGGCGATTTCATTGGACAGTGTCCTTGCGTGTATTTGCATGACGCAGTCTGATTGGCCGATGGATCCGTCGCTGCCTGAAAAGTTGAACATTTCTCAACTTTTTGACTCGGACGGACCCACAATGCATTTCACGAGCGCCCCATGCAAAGTCAATGAGATCCGTCGACGGACAGAGGTAGTCTGAACAAGGCGTGAGGGCTTGTTCACACTACCTCCGTCCGTCTACGACGTCGTACAAAGACTAGTCCCCTATACTTCAGACACGCCCTCGGTCATCCGTCGACGGACGCACGTAGTGCCCTGAAAGCTGAAACCCGACGCAGATCCATAACCCCTTTGTTCACACTACATACGTCCGTCGACGGATTCCATTGACTTTGCACGGAGCATATGTAAAAACTTTTTTTTATATTAAAATAAAGTTGGGACTATTTTAAATTTGTAACTTTATTTACAGAATTCAATGACATTAACACGAGCCATATAACGTTAAACTAATTAACTTTATATTTTATATAATTATTGTATAACGGCTCCATATTTCTCCTCTGCCGTCCGGTTGAACCGCATTTGTCAGGGTTGCTAGGTGACGCAAGGTAAAGGGTTACGCAAATGCTCCGTAGACCAGACCGTCTCATTTAAAAACGTTCTTTCGGCCTTCGGTCCGGCCTTGACGGTCTACGAAGGCCCCACCTTCATAGACCGCATCGTCCCCTGAATTGAGACAGCCAAAAAGTTGAGAAATGTTCAACTTTTCAGGTAGCGACGGATCCGTCGGCCAATCAGATCGCCTTTGTAATACGACCCGGAAAAACACATGGATACGTCAAAAAGCGGACGCATAGGTTCACGACTGCGTCGAAGCGTCTGCTTGCTCATTGCGTTGCGTGAACGTGGACCATAATCAGCCCTTATCTACCGCACTGGCGGACCCACCTCCACATTTCCACCTGCGTACCGGAGGCCAAATCACCCCTACTCCTCTGTGTAAGTCTTTTAACTTAGCTTTCTCTGCCCATTCGCTTACCAGTGCTGTCTAAAACCTCCCAGGCCTTACTTCACTGCCAATTCCAGTGCAAAAACATTGGCAGGAATAACTACAGCCTGCCATTTCAGTTTAGCCTAGTATTGCAATCAAGAACCCCCCCATAATTTATGACAGCTGCATACTGTTTCACCATTTTACCAATATGAACCCTACAAGACATTTTCCGCTCAAACCATTTTGTTGCGAATGTCAAAAGCAGAGGCGTGGTATTCTTTCAGTGACTTTATTGTATCGCTACAAGAGCCTACACCAAGACTTACCCCAAGAACCTGACCTTGACTAACCACAATCCTAACTGTCCTCCCCACGGTTGGACTCTCAAACCTTTTTAAAGGGAACACATCAGCAACAAATAGCAGTGGTATAAACAACACAACGAACATAGCCCCGGCGCTACATTATATTTCACAAGCTTGTACACATTAGGCTACTGTCGCCATTACTGACATCCATAATGCAACCCTCTTATGAAATGTATTCGACCACCACATTTATACAACCACCTGTTCACTGATTGTTTTATGCTCCCAACAACTTTTCATATGGACACACCACACCATGCATATCAGCAATGCACAGAATGTGTATGCTGATTTTTGTATTGATGGATTTATGATTGATTTAACGATTGGGTTAAATTATGGATGTGGCCCGTGTTATTGGACCGACGAAAAAGAAACAAAGAAAAGGAAAGAAAAAAAGTCGTTTACTATTTTTCAAGCGCTTCAAACAATTTGTAATTTTGTCGCTTATTTGAGAAAATCTGAAATGTTTGTAATTTTATCTACGTACATGCAAAACGCCTGCAGGTGGCAGTCATATCTAAGTTACGAACGCACTTACGAACACACTCGTTCACTTTCAAATTTGTTCAGAGAATAAAAACCAGCGATAGACGTAGTCCTCTCTTATCCCACTCTGATCCATAATATTTATACCGCTAAGAACATTTATTTTGAAGCAAGGGTTGGATCGGCAAAAGAGAGAGAGAGAGGGAGAGAGAGAGAGAGGGGGAGATGAAAGGAGGGAAACACAAATATATTGGTGTTGGTGGGTACAAAAGTAATCTCAAGTAGTCTAATTGCTTTAAGCGTCTCAGCGTTAGTTGACATCAAACTGGTCACTGTCCTGTCATGCTATGGAGGGCTACAGGCTTGCCTCCCTGCTCAGTTTTACATGTGGGGGGATATGGTATATGTGTCAAACTCGGTGTTAAGTTAATGAATCATAGGTGCTCCATGGCAGCGGGATCAAGTACCTGGGATTCTGTTTTATTGTGTGTGTGTGTGTGTGTGTGTGTGTGTGTGTGTGTGTGTGTGTGTGTGTGTGTGTGTGTGTGTGTGTGTGTGTGTGTGTGTGTGTGTGTGTGTGAAAAAATAGGTATTACCAGAAATGACAAAAGAAATTGACAAAATAATATGCATACATCCTTCTAGGATATGCAAAGCTACATACATCAGTCGAAGTCATAAAGTTTGGGTCAGTTCAAGATCACAATCAACATTGTGTGTGTATGTGTGTGTGTGCGTGCGTGCGTTTGTTTGTGTACAAGTGTTCGTATGTGTGTGTGTTTGTGTTCTCTGTTAGTAATACTCAAACTCAAAAAATTCTTTGCATCGAAGTTACAAAACACAGACGTTTTATTAGCAGCGACTGTCCATACATGAACTGATAAGGAATATTCTCATGGATCATAAATGACACATGCAGTTAATTACTCATACACTAAGCAAACAAGGCCCTGAAATATAACAACTGCCAGTTTACAGTTGACCAATATTTTCAAAGACATTTCTTTGTTAATATACACCCTTGATATGCATATAAATGCATTCTTACCAGCTGAATTTGTTTGTTTTCTAAGATCTCTTATTTCTTCTCAATGTCTCTTCATTACGGCCAATCGTCGAGGCTCTGTCTTCTTCCTTTCTGCCTTTATTTTCACATATCGTCACACTTCTTTTTCCCATTCTCTGATCATTTAAAATCATCAACTTTACTAATCTGAATATACAGGACATTTATTACATAATGCAAACATAATAACAATGTTATGATAGTATTAATAATTATTGTTGTTTTTGTCAGTGTTATAACTGTTATTATTATTCATATTGCATTATTATAAATTATTCATTATTCATCATTACTAATTATTATTATTATTATTTCCCTGTCTTTTTCTTTCCCTCACACTCCCTCTCCCTCTTTCTGGCCCTCTGTCTCCCGCTCTCTGTCTCGGTCCTGCAGAGGCGCGGTGACAGGGGAAGTGCTTTGATGTTTGCCTCATAGAGAACCCACGGCCTGGGGAAGTCACACAGGAACATCACAATGGAGGACAAGCTCTCTCTCCCCACACTGTAAAGAGAAAGGCCTCCTTGTCACGGGTCGCGGGAAAAACTAAAGTAAATATGAACCCCTGTATACATATTATATAAAGGAGGCTATAATGGATACATCATGAGGAGTACAACGTGGCCTATAGTTTCCCTTTGCAAATGTTGAACGACTAATTTCACTATTGCGTCAGCTATAGTGAAACAGTAAATCATTTAATTCAAAGGCAGGGACTTTCAGATTGTGGCTTTGTGGGAATATGTTGGTGTGAACGTGGAGGTGCGTTGAAAGAGGCAAGCATATGGACTGAATGAAACGCACAAACCCACGGTCACTCCTACTGAGAATTGAATATCAATCGAGCAAACAAACAATGTGATTTCATGATGTCATGACTGTAGGCGTTCATGTTGATACCTTGGCCACGGCCTGATGCTTGATATCAACAGGACTTCCATGATTGAACAAATGTTAAACTCTGGCTCCGTTATTAACACAGCTTCAACACAGCAGAGTTTAACAAACGTTTTACAGAGTTTAACAAATGTTAAACTCTGTTAAGAGTTTAACAAAAGTTTAACAAATGTTAAACTCTGGCTCCGTTATTAACACAGCTTTGTAGAAATACTATCTTTCTCGTTATTTGTATCTCAGTTTCACACACACACACACACACACACACACACACACACACACACACACACACACACACACACACACACACACACGTACAGCATATAAATACAGACGGACACAAGAACGCACACACAGACACACACCCATACATCCACACATGGTGAGTTTGTGAGGGTAGGTATCCCTGTGTAGGCTACGTGCCTTTCCGGGTTAGACAATCGACAAGGTACGAGTGCGTTCTTAAAATGATTAACATTTATGACATGCCACCTCTTCTCAGTACGCTCTGATCTCTCTTGTAAAACCCGCGGCTTGTTCTCTTCTTGCTTGCTAGTTCATCTCTCTTTGCTGTCCTCGGAAAACCACAACACCCAATAAAGCACCCTTCACCACCCTATGACATCCCCAGTCAGGTCAGCCTACAGTCAATTATTAAGACGATATTAGGCCTACTACAGCCAGTGTGCTATTTAATATCGCCATGTGAATGTGGTTTAATGGTTTATGCTGAGCCACTTCCGGTGGATTTGACCTGGATATATTGCGGTTAGGCATCTTGCTCAGGGTAGGTCGACTGCAGACACTGGGGTTCAAACCCATATCTCCAGACTTGTCTAGGCGGGGAGTTCAATCATGCTTTAAGTCATCACAACAATTTTTAGAGCATTGTTGGGCAATGATATTCATAAAATGGAGGAAAGTTAATTTCTGTTGTTTGAGAAGGTTTTGTTTAATTCTGGAATAGAAAACACATTCTGAGTGACCCAAATCCCCTCTGAACAACCAGTGTGTGTGTGTGTGTGTGTGTGTGTGTGTGTGTGTGTGTGTGTGTGTGTGTGTGTGTGTGTGTGTGTGTGTGTGTGTGTGTGTGTGTGTGTGTGTGTGTGTGTGTGTGTGTGTGTGTGTGTGTGCTTGTGAACAAGTCCCATTTCTGACTAGGTAAAATGAGGTCCTAACACGAACTATTAGCAGGGGTCAGAATGCTATGGATCCGGAGCCATACATGGATCTTGCATTGATTACATATGGCCGATCAAAATGTGTGTGTGTGTGTGTGTGTGTGTGTGTGTGTGTGTGTGTGTGTGTGTGTGTGTGTGTGTGTGTGTGTGTGTGTGTGTGTGTGTGTGTGTGTGTGTGTGTGTGTGTGTGTGTGTGTGGAACTAAATATGAAATAATTGACCGACTGACGTGACAATAAAGTGAAATGACTTTTATCCCAGAGCCCGGGCCACTACTGCAGATTGTCCATATCATTAGAAGTGGGAGACTGTAGGGACAACAGAAGGGCTGGGAATTTCAATGTAGTCATTAGCATGCAGTCAAAGCCAGGAGTAGGGAGTGTTTAAATATTCTGTTTACAAGTACTGTATTTAAAACTTGGCGTCAGGATTCACACCTGGCCGCAGTCAAACTGAATATGCCCTGGTATGCGTGTGTCAGCCTATGTGTGTTTTTTTTAAAAGAAATTATCCAGCAGGAATTAAGATTACCTAATTGTTGCAGGTATAAGACGGTAACTTTATTGGGTTATATCTCTTCGACAATAACTCAATAATAGACTACAAATAATTTGTAGAATGTAGTTTGTGTAGAGTGCAATTATGCTTTCCTTGATTTGTATGTTTATGGGTGTATGCATGGCTACGTCTGAATGTGTGTGTGTGTGTGTGTGTGTGTGTGTGTGTGTGTGTGTGTGTGTGTGTGTGTGTGTGTGTGTGTGTGTGTGTGTGTGTGTGTGTGTGTGTGTGTGTGTGTGTGTGTGTGTGTGTGTGTGTGTGTGTGTGTGTGTGCGTCGTTAGTTTCCATGGTTGATGTCCACCGTCCCGGAACCTGCGTGGGCTGCTGGGAAGCTGCCTACTGCCCACTGTCCATGGCTGGAGGCCAAGACACCGATGTGTAAACACACACAAATACACACACACACACACTCACACATTCACACAAACGCACATGCATGTTTGGTGGCATCATCCGCAGCCCATCCCTGCTCCCTCTATTATCGGGTGAGCCATTCAGGCTCCAAGCTCATATTTGCAGTCCCATTAGAGTCTTAACTGCGGTCGTGTTATCACGTCTTCGTACGTTTGTCTAGTAATAGTTAGAGAGCCCCTAATCTCTCTTCACAACTCATGAAAGATGGTGTTTTAATAGGACATGATGGACAGCAGCTCCATGGTTGTGTGTGTGTGTGTGTGTGTGTGTGTGTGTGTGTGTGTGTGTGTGTGTGTGTGTGTGTGTGTGTGTGTGTGTGTGTGTGTGTGTGTGTGTGTGTGTGTGTGTGTGTGTGTGTGTGTGTGCGAGTTACCTCTGTTGTCTTGGCCCAGGTCATAATTTGTCTGTTTGGATAATATGCACACACACTCATGCCCACTTTGTGTGTGTTTGTGTGTGTTTGGGTGTGTGGCAGTGAGACATCACAATTAAATGCAGACACTATCCCAACATGGTCTTCAGAAGATATTTCTGTGAACCTTTCCAAAAAAGTATTTCAGAAGCCATGCAAAACCATGCATGATCATGAAGACCCAATTCTTCACTGAGCCGCCCTGAAGGCTGAGCATGTGCTAATTTACCAGTAACATTAGATAACAGACTGTAAATATGTCTCCCTTTCAGGCGGATACATCACGTGTTTGTTCAAACAACTTTTGAACAAACACTAACTCTCTGGAATACATAGCAAATGCTATGTATTCCAGAGAGTTAGTTTCCCAATGGGCTCTCTGTCAGATACCGATTTCATAACACCAGCAAACAACCTGACCCACCATGAGAAGAAGCTACACACTTTATGCAACAATTACATTGTTCACACCATTTTATTCTTGTTTTAATTTCGTTTATTTATGCTTTTATTGGGAGACCTTTTTTTTATGAAGGACTCCAAGATGATTTGGGTATTTGGTGATTTGGAGTTTTCCATTTTTTTATAGATAAGCCTATATATATATATATACATATACTCATGATTATATTATACATATACCGTCAATAAAATCATTATAGGTATACTTTAGATATAAAAATTATATTTATAGTATATATATACAATCTTAGGCATCATATTTCTCTATATATATTTATATTATATAAATATTTGGAATATAATATTTATATAAACTAGGCATATATTAATATATATACTAATATATAAATATATATATATTTATATCTGTACAAATATACATATTTATATCTGTATAAATATATACATGTATATATTTACGTGTGTATATGTATAAATATATAAACGTAAACATCTTCATCTTATATTATGTTATATTATTATATATTTAATGATTATATTGAGAATCTAAAAATGATTCAATTTGTAAGATTGAAGGGCTGATTATGGTTCCACATTCACGCAACGCAATGACCACGCAGTCGCTTCGACGTAGTCGTGAACCTTCATGGTTCTGCGTCGGGTTTACGTGTGGCTATGCATGTCCGTGGGAGAGAGAGAACAAACAGTTGGTCTTTGTCTGTGCATGCTATTACTTTACAATTGGTCGGCTACAAGATGTTTTGATTATGGTATGGTATGGATTCTAGCCACTTGAAAGCTGAATACGACTCAAACAAACAAAGTAAAAACAGAAGATAAGCGGCTAGTTGGTCGTCGTCCATTCTGGTCATTACATTCAAAGTCTGTGGTGACCGAATACAAAACGTCCCCACTTTTTACAGATTACTAGCGATTAAAAAAAAAAAGTTACAGCTATTAATGCAAAAGTTACATGTTTTGCCTATGATTTTTTACTTACAAAGCGTGTTGCCGGAAATGATGTAGTTTGCGGACCATCACAGCCCTTGTGGCCTCGACGCAAGGTTACAATTTTTGGGAGGCGCACGTCAGGCCCTTGCGGTGGACGCAAGGAGGGTCCTGCAAGGACTTAACGGATTCGTGAACCCCCTTGCGTTGCACCGGCGTGGAACCATAAAGAGCCCTTTAGATCCACAGAATTCCCTATCCAGAATAATGTAGATGTGAGTGCTTGACGTGGTGGCTGACCCCGACCAGTACATGTGTGAAGTGTGGCCCGTCACCTCTGTGAATAGGGCGTGAACTTTGACACCAAGAGACAGAGGGAGGGGGGAGCGACCAGAGACGATAGTAGGAAGAGTGAAGAAAGAACTGAAAGAGAGACGTGTGTCCCCATCACACCATCCTTTATCCACTCCATCTCACATATGAAGGATTCTCTATTTTATCGTACATTTGCACGATGTTTGAAATTAAATATCTAACACACAATGGTAGTATTGAACCACTTAAATGGATGCTTGTCATATCAACTGGCCCTTTCAGAATACAATGATAAAGGGAAGATTGTGTCCTTCTCAACCCCATCTGTTGGGGAGATTCTGCCTCCCTTCTTCTCACCTTGTGCTGTCTCTCTGTCCTGCCCAGCCGGTCTGCCGGTGAGCCAGTATCCCCCCATCCAGCTACAGGCCACTAAACATACGCACCCGATTCATTCAATATATATTGCATCATAAGCGCTGATTATCCTCAATTCAAAATAAGCATTTATCAAATATTGGATTTTAAAAAGATAGATTACAAATGGGACTACAAACACTGTGAGGGCACACTATAAAGTTAGACAGTACGTATGCACGACACAGACATAATGAATAGACTTTTATCATATTATACATTTTGAAAGATGAAAATCTAACATTTAGGCACCAAAGAAAGAATAACAGTATTAATTTGCCAGCTGCAGAAACGGAAACAATCAACATCAACCTGGTGGCACCTGATTTAAATATGACAGTTCCCAATAGGTGCTCTCTCATTCACCAACTAAGTCTGAGACCATCAAATCATATGCCTATAGTTCACCCTATAGTTTTACATAGGCTTCATTTATAGGTATTATGTGTGTCTGCTATTTTAACGGGTTGGTTTCGAAACTTTCACCTGAAGTATTCCGCTATTGGACCTGCTAGCTTTGATTCCTTTGGAATACACCCAGTGAGTCACCTGGCTTTCATATTAATGCTGACTCTGGATCGCAGGAAAAATCGTCTTGACCTTTCTCATTTCCGGTTGCCTCTGCCGTTAACGGGAATGTGATGATACCGGCGAGCTTTTGACCCTTGCACTTCTTATCCTTGCCGTTGGTTTGTGCTGACAACCGTCAAAGGAAGGCTTCCACTCTAGTCTCCACCGTTATAAAAACTCACATTGGATTAATCAGCATTGAATGTGTTGTGAGTCTCCTGAGTGTGATTCCCTCATAGCAGCATATAAGGGTTAGGGTAAACTTGTTAATCCTTCATCGTCTCATCTCCATTTGCAATGCATGAACTTGGAGTGTAATCCGAGTTCCGTAAGAGCGTGTTGAAATCTGCAGTGATTATCAACAGGCTGAAGGTTAATTGCCGACGGGGGGAAAGGTGAGTCAGTCAGAAGTGCCACGGGGATTTGTCCTAGCTGCGGGTCAATGTGTTTCACCCTGGCTTATATGACCTCTTTAGCAATTGGTTCACAGTGTACACAATCACAGACACACACACAAACACACACACACACACATGAACACACACTCACACACACACAAACACACACATTCATTCACACATACACACACACACACACAGACAAACACACACACAAGTCACACACACATACACGCATACATACATACAGACAGAGACCCACACACACACACACACGTAAAAACACACACACACACGTATACAAACAAGTACACATGCAGATACAAACAATACCGTTGCTAGCAAATACACACACACACCTCCATACATACACTTGTTCTGAACGTAACACACACATGCACACACACACACACACACACATATATTTCTTTGTATTTTATTTATACAAAATGAATTGATACCTTTATTTATTTTTTAATGTTTATATTTATGTTATATATGAATTATATAACATATATATAAATATATTTTGTGTATGTATATGTTTTTATTCATGTTATATAGTAGTAAGCTTGATTCGTTTGTGTGTGTGTGTGTGTCTGTAGGTTTTTGTGTGTGTGTGTTTACATTATGGTCTCTTTCGGATGTAGGCTAATGGGCCTGAATCCTGCTATATGACCACTTGTAATTATAGACAATAACAATGACTATAATCAGTGTCTGACTGATAGAAGGCAATCACACTGTTCATAAAATGCTCTCTTTTACACCGTAATTACCTTTCAGAAGTGTTGACATTGATTATGTTTATATGGAATACAAATAATTTACTGAGTTATGATGGCATACATCTGTCTGGCAACTACAATAATTAAATCAATAATAACAAATATCGTCATTAATGATTCAAAATATCACATCAACATACTTTGATGAAATACATTCAATGCAAATTTGCTTGATTAAAAAATGACGTCCGCAAATTGGATTACAATTTTTGTTCAATACAACATATTTAACATGAAATTAATTTCGTTGAATAAGAAGATAATTTCCTACTTAAGCACAGAATCTAATGAATATTCAGTCAGGCTCATGTTGTGTCTATGACATATGGGATTCCACTGAAATACCTTGAGTCTCCCATTATCCATTTAGGATTATCTGTTCTTTACAGCGTGCTACCGTTCTAACACTACCACTTTACAACACTACTGTTTATTCACAATCAATGTAACCAATACAAGGGGGTATTAGGCTGCAGTAAGTATATTGTAAATGAAAGTTTATGGTAAAACTGGCCCATAAACAGCCGGTTGTATAAGTCTGAACAAGCTCCGACGGGACCAATTAGTTTATGGACGCAGGCGAGAGTTATTTGCTTGGTTTGTGGCCTTTTCATCTATTTGCTCTAATTATTGGGATGTGGACAGAGATGATTTTAACATAATTTGATTAGCTATCGAAATTCCATTTCAAAGATGGAATGCAGGCGCAAGCAAATGTTGGGATAGATAATAAATAAAAATTCTACCCGATTGCTCATTGAGCTATAGCTTTAGCGACATGTTGATCAACTGCATTTCAGGCCGGTATGATATCAAAGATACCCTATCTCGAGAATCGACTGGCAGCCATTTTGTTGTCTGTTTTTCCGCTGAGGTTAATCCATTCTGGCTGTGCTATGTAATGGCCGTCTGCCCCGCCAACCTTCAGACCTGTCGACTTCTGTAGTGCCTCTATCTGTGTGCTGGATGCGTGTTCATAGCCAGCCCAGAGACACACATATGTGACCAACATCATAAGACCAGGTTATGAATTTTTGTTTTTGTCTCGGCCGGTGGTCAGAACGGTGAACAAGCCACCGATTTGGGACGTCACGTCACGGTACCTCCATTGTTACAAAGGAACGCTTGGACACGTATACTCTGTAGACTACCTCCGTTTATCATAAATTAATCAACTGTCATATGTTTCACTTCTTATCCGTTTTTTTAAGCCCAAAAGAGTGTCTTTCAGAGTTTTGACCTTCAGCACCTCCTCTGTCCCCCAAACTGTCCTCCCTGAGCTCCTCCTTCACACACATATCTGTGTCTCCGTGGTGCAACCATCTTTACAACATCCAGGCCCAATAAACTTTATGGCGGTTGAGAAGCGGGGGTGGAGGTGCGCGGTGAAACCCTACCAATGCCCAGGCTCATTACCTTGTGTTTACCTTCGAGAAAAGCCAGAGGCTGATTGTGGGCAAGCGAGAAAAGGAAAGAGAAAGACAACAACACCGGTGGTCCGTGACAACCTGTAGGCTCCTTATCCGCTCCGGCCTGTAGATTAAACGCTACGCTGGGATGTGAGAAGCTCCGCTGAAGCCCTCGGGACTCACACAGTGTCAATGTTTAAATGTATGAAAATATATCTGCACTGCTGCTGCTTTATACGCACACATACAGACGCACCAAACACACACAAGCTCAAACACAAAATTGGTGTGTGTAGTAGATAGTAGGATCCTCTATTCTGTTTGTCCAGTGTTTCTCTTTACCCTTTGGACACCACACCTTAACTCATTGCACGCAAGTGTGTGTGTGTGTGTGTGTGTGTGTGTGTGTGTGTGTGTGTGTGTGTGTGTGTGTGTGTGTGTGTGTGTGTGTGTGTGTGTGTGTGTGTGTGTGTGTGTGTGTGTGTGTGTGTGTGCGCGTGTCAGTTTGTGCGTACGTGTATGAATGCGCTTGTGCATGTATGTTAGTTTGTGCTTCTCCTTTCTATCTTTGTTTCTCTTTTTATTGCTTACATATATCTTGTTTTTTTTCTACACATGTTCTATGTTTTTATTTATCTAGCACTTCATTTCCATAGCTTTTGTTTTTTCATTGTCACAGAAAAAATAAATAAAGAAACAAGGTTTCTCGGTGGGTTGGTTGTTCTTCGTGAACAGCAGATTGAATCCACCTCACAGTCACAAATAAATATACTTGCTAGTTATCTGTACAATAAAACTTTTTTAATACAAATTATATTGAAAATATACACTTATTAAAATTTCATGTGTGCAATCAAATCCATTTACAAAAGATTACCATCGGCAAAACAGCTCAAGAGGAGGGGGGGGGGGGGGGGGGGGGGGGGGTTGGGGACTACTGGGGAATTTGCCAGAAGCATACACAATTAAAACATGTACAACCTGAGTATGGATACGATTTTAAATAATATCCCATTCACGTAATAGCCCTGTCCACAGAGCATAATGTATCCAAAAATGCTGCCATGACGCCCCAAATTCAGAAAGTCCGGTTTGAGTTAGTTCTGCAGGGCAAGTAAGCCTTGGCGGTGAAGTCTTAGGCGATGGCCGACCCACACAGTGGTCGCTTGAAGCTGGTGGACAGTCGGGGGTCTTCTAGAGGTAGGCGGCGATACTCTGTAACGCCAAACCAAGCTCAACCACAGCGCAGGGTGGTGGCTGTGATCTGCATGCAGCGTCATCATCTTCAGTACAGTTTGAAACAAGCAGTTCAAAATTTAAGAATTAAAGCATTGTGGGAAACAGTGACAACGCAATGCTGCCAGTGCCTTTCTGTTAAGCATTATGATTTCCAAAAGTGTTGTGTGCGGTTGCAGGAGGAAAATATCAGGTATGCTAGTTTATTTATGGAATTTACAGATGATTTACAGGTGTCCAGCAGTGTGTGTGTGTGTGTGTGTGTGTGTGTGTGTTCCAGGTGACCTCTAATGTGTGTCCACTCGTTCCTCTATACTTCCTCTTCCTCGATCGCATCCCTGTGTCCTTCCCTCCACTCTGCTCCTGTACCTCTGCATCCAATCCTCTTCCTCCTCCTCCTCGTCTCCTTTGGCTCATTCCCTTCTTCCTGCTCTGTATCCCTGTTTCTGTCGATCCTTCATCGTGGTCCCCTTTCTCCTCTTCCTCAGTACTCCTCCTTGATGTTCATGGGCATGGAGGAGGGCGACATCAACCCGTTGCTCCCGCTGCTGCTCGTCACCATGGCGATGTTGCTGTTGCTGCTGTGGAGGACTCCCCCGCCTCTGTTGTCGTCGGCGCCGGGCGCCTCACTGTGGACGATGTGCGGCAGCGTGGGCGCGTCGCCGTGGGTGATGTGGGGCGGGTTGGGCGTGGTGGTGGAGGAGGCCGGCTGCTGGAGTTTCTTTTTGTTCACCTTCCTCTCCTTGGCCCTCCGGTTCTGGAACCAGATCTTCACCTGGAGAGAGAGGGCCCGAGAGAGAGAGAGAGAGAGAGAGAGAGAGAGAGAGAGAGAGAATGGGAGAGAGAGAGAGAGAGAGAGAGAGAGAGAGAGAGAGAGAGAGAGAGAGAGAGAGAGAGAGAGAGAGAGAGAGAGAGAGAGAGAGAGAATGGGAGAGAGAGATGGCACGGTCTGAATAGTTGGTTCATCATAGCAAAATTGGAAAAAACAGAAAAAGTATGAATTTGGGTGGTGGCCTCAAATGACCTGCCTGGATGCCTGTTCCACCCATTTGCCCCTCCCTTGGACATTGTGCTGCAGTGTAGTGGGGACATGTCTCTCTGACTGTGTTAATGATGACTGAGCCAAGCCTATTCCGTTCATTTGCATTACGTCCACCACGATGTGTCTCCTTCTCAATGTCTAAGACCAGCAGAAAGTTAAGGCATACAGAAAGTTAAGCCATGCAGCGTCTCTGAGAAACCCAAGACAAGGTTTTCCTCGGCTGTCAGCATTTCCACTCACAGAGTTGAATATGTAGCTGCGGTGCGACCATAAGTCCCATTCTTGAAATCCTGTTGGTGGATGTAAATTCAACAAAGTGCCGATGCTGAGACGCTTTTGTTCATCCAATTTAAGAGATTAATAAATCGTCTTTGTTCCAACCAATTTTGACTTTCCTCAAGGTGGGTTTGATAGTTCATTAACGTGGCACAACACTAACAGTCTGTGATTGGTCAATCATACTGCATGTCAATCAAAAGGCCTCGTCCTGTGAAACACTAGATAAGTGTGGCTCAGCCAGTTCGTTGCTCATGTTGACCCGGGACCTGGGACAGACAGCGTGCGTGCGTACCTGTCTCTCTGATAGCCCGAGTGCGGTGGCGAGCTCGGCCTTCCTCCTGATGGTGATGTAGCGGCTGTAGTGGAACTCCTTCTCCAGCTCCAGCCGCTGGTGGTCTGTGTACACGACGCGGTACTTGTCTTTGGTCCGAGTTTTGCCATCTACAACAGACACATGTAAAAAAAGACAAGAAAAAAACGTTAGGTACAGGACCATGGACAATAGTGTTGTGGGAAGGCGGGCCGATGGACAAGGGGGAGAGGGGGAGAGGGAGAGAAGGACCTGGACGACACTAGTGAATTTCTGCCCTTCCCCACCTGTCTGGGTTTCTGTTTAAACAGTCATTGCTCTCTTCAGAGCAGATAGACGGCATAGAAGACTGGAATAGGAACTGCTTTTTCTTTCAGTGAAGTGGGAAACTACCGCAGGGGCCAGAGGCCAAATCAAACCATCACTCTCCCATCAATCTGAGGAGGTTTATGAAGTGTATCTGTTTTATTTTGTTATAAACCATCCACATAAAATGTCCCTCCACCCGTTAGTACTAACACTAGCAGAGCATATCTCGTCGGCCCGTCTAGAGCGGTTTACTATTCAAATGGGAGGCTGGCCATGTTGGAATTTGCATTACACAGAGGAATTCTCTCCCTCAACATATCTGTATATTTCTCTCTCCCTCTGTCTCGATCTTTCTCTGGCAGTCTGTCTGTCTGTCTGTCTGTCTGTCTGTCTGTCTGTCTCTCTCTCTCCCTCTCTTTCTCTCTCTCTCTCTCTCTCTCTCTCTCTCTCTCTCTCTCTCTATCTTTCTCTGTCAGTCTGTCTGTCTCTCCCTCTCTCCTCTCTCTCTCTCTCTCTCTCTCTCTCTCCATTCTCTGCTTTATTTTGTCCTCCAATGGTCAAGCATTAGGCTGCTCAATTCTTGAGGCAGGGTTGACCCTTAACACATTAAAACCAAACAGAGTATATGGTGACGGTAACGTCCTGGACAGAAGACAAAGTATGTATGTAAAAAGTGTGTTTGTAAGCAACATGAATGTAGGTATGTATGCATGTACTGTATGTGTGTGTGTGTTTGTGCATGTGCATGTGTGTCTGTGTGTGTGTCTGTGTTTCTGTGTATGCATGTATGTACTACTATAATGTATTCCATTAATTCATCCTTACATGGGTCCACTTCCATAAAAACTTAAACAAACAATGCAAAACCAACTGCCATTTCTCTCTCTGCCTCTTTAACGCTCTCTGTCAACACAGAGGGAATCAACAGAATTAAAACTCAAACATTTTAGTTTGAGAGGACATCTGTCCAAACCTCTTTTTCGCTTTTCTGCTTCATTTGGCAGATGCTGAAACTCTCAACTAAAACCACATAACAGTTAGCCAGTCGCACACACACACACACACACACACACACACACACACACACACACACACACACACAAACAAACACATATACACACACACATTGACATGGCTGCTCAATAAATAATGGGCTGAGATGGACCGAGACTGCTAATGAAGGACCGTAAATCACATTAGAACTTCACTCTGTCTATATGCTGAGAGAGAGAGAGAGAGAGAGAGAGAGAGAGAGAGAGAGAGAGAGAGAGAGAGAGAGAGAGAGAGAGAGAGAGAGAGAGAGAGAGAGAGAGAGAGAGAGAGAGAGAGAGAGAGAGAGAGAGAGAGAGAGAGAGAGAGAGAGAGAGGCACTTAAATGAAACCTATTTTTTTTTTTTTAGGGTTAGGGAAAATTATAGATATTGTCTGTCTTGCCTTGTTCCTTTATAACGTCCTCTACCTTAATTTACATGCTATTATGTATTTATTATTAATCAATAGAATTGTTTTGTAATATTATTTTTCGACATAAATCAGAGTTAAGTATTTCCAACGTTCGAGGGATCGTAAACAGGCATATTTACAAAAAAAGAACTCAAGTTAAAAGTCTTCAGATAAATATAGCCTACCTTGAATTGAAATGCAATAATTCTATCTCTATTTTGAGAAATAGCCTGAATTAGATCCTATCCTACGGTCGGACTAGCTAGCCTCGCCTTTTGAATTATGATGACTTAATAAAAACTAACGTCGATGCAAACTAAACGAAGAAGAAAAACAAGATAAGCGCAAAGAAGAGACACCTTACACATCAAAGACATCGGAACAATCTTGTGTTCTCCGCCTAGAGACAAGGAGAAAACAAAGAGCGACAAGGCGTATGGCAAACATCCCCAACGGGCCCGCAGTCCCATTCAACAGTGGGGGCCACATAGGCCATTTACATAACAAGTGCATCAAACCATGCAGTGAAACTCTTCAGACGACTCCGCACCTTTGATCCTACCCGTGATTCCAATGGAAAATACATCGGGATGTGTTAGAGAGGCGGAGTGTCTGTGTCTGTGTCTGTGTGTGTGTGTGTGTGTGTGTGTGTGTGTGTGTGTGTGTGTGTGTGTGTGTGTGTGTGTGTGTGTGTGTGTGTGTGTGTGTGTGCGTGTGCGTGTGCGTGTGTTTGTGTGTGGCGGCCTCGTGTTGGCTGTCGTGCTATATCGACATTCGATATATTCATATATCTATAGGTTTCAAACGTTTCCAACGGAAGGTAACAGAATAACATCTCAAAGGCCTGAACCATTGCAGCCTGAGCGGATATACGACCAGCGAGTCTCCTTAAACAACACTGAATTCTGCGTTTGCTTATAGCTGAGCGGAGTCTAGCATCAGGAGATGATGTGACAAGATCCTATCAGGAATGTATACAAAGAAATGAATAAATATTTATTTTATATTTATGGTATGGCCTAGCGACAAGGCACACTAAAATGACTCAAAATAATTACATTTGTATTCACATAGGCCTATAATAAGTCGTTATTAATGGTCTCTACATCCGAAGACCATTAGGCTCACATATTTAATAGGCTTTATATATTGTTGATTATGAATAAAATAATTCCACTGTTCAGTAGGCCCATAATCAGTGTTAAGGTAAAATCCTCCCCGAACAGTAGGGCTCTGCTAATAAAGTGTTTTATTATAAGCGTCCTCTTATGCGTGTTTTAACTGGCGCTGTAAACCAGTAGCTAAGAATGAAGAGCACTTTATGGCAAAGAATATTTGATGGAAGGTTAATTTACACAATCAATCCATTCTCCTTCTGGGGAGACCTGTACAGGGAACTGAAACCGATAGGAAACTATTTACGCACACGTTACAAGCATTTAAAAGGCATCTGGGACACTTTGCAACTAATGATCCCATGGTCTGACTGTCGCCGTGTGTCTGTGAGTTGAGTTGTGCATAGGCTTCATTAGCCTAAATGCACTTGTCAAACCGACAAGATCCTATGAAGGACCGTATACAAAGAAATTACTAAATATGTATTTCATATTTATAGTAGGTCTAACGGCAAGGCACACAAAAATCAATCAAATAATTAAATATGTATTTACATTCACATAGAACTAACAAGACCCAACAGCCGTCTCTCTAGAGAGGGGTGCTGGGGTAGTCAAAATGCCTACGATTTTCAAAATTACTATCAGCGAAAGGCAGAAAACATCTCCTGTCATTTGTCACCTGTGTTTTACGCACAGGTGACAAATGTCTAATAGGCGCTTACTTGAGGTGGAGGGCGGCGCGCTGTTCCGTCGCATCCAGTCGTACGGGTTCCTCCTCTGCAGGGCGTTGGGCGACAGCTGTCCGGAGGACGGGTTCATGGAGGCGGGCAGCAGTGCCGCGGGCTGCCCTGGGAACTCCGGAGGGCTGAACCCAAGCGGGGGCCCCACCGTGGAGGAGTTGGGCGTCGGGGTCGCATTGGGGGCCCCGTGATGCCCGTAGTGCGAGGGCCACTCGTCCCCCCGCGGCGGAGGAGGAGGATAGGACGGATTCCAACCCCCGACCCCGTTCTGGGCCGAGTGCGGGTCGTTGTTGATCCCCGGGACGTGGTGGTGGTATCCAGTGAACTCCGAGTAGTGCGGCGCGGCGGGGACGAAGCTCTGCGGGTTGAGGTTGAGGCCGGGGTGTCCACGGGAGACGGGGTTCTGGTGGTGGTACATCCCCGCGTCCTTGTCCAACAAGTAGCCAACGTACATCTTTCCAGGTGATGGGACGCCCTGTGCATAGTGCGACTCCAGCTTGTAGACTTGTGTCCCGCGTCTCTTCTCAGCGCTCGCTCACTGGGTGGGTGTGTGTGTGTCTGCGTGCGTGTGCTCGTGTGCGCGCGTGTGTTGTTAATGAGGTGGATATTCTGTCTGTATTCTGCCTTCATGTAGGACCAACCCTCGTGTGTCTTCACCGGACCGAGGTCCCACCTGTACTATTCCATTGAGACTTCCAGTTCGTCGCCTCAGCTGCCAGTTAAGAGCGCGTCGGGGTCACGTGGCGTGTTTTATGGCCTCACCGGCCGCCCCTCACCTCGTCCCTCGCTCCACCGCTCCACCTTCCTCTCTGCTCCCTCTCTCGCTGTAGGCCATTCATCAACTCATTTATTACTTTATTAACTCGTTGTCTTATATGCTAATACATTTGATAATATATTTCATAATATTGTCCTATATTTATTTGTCCTTACATTTATATATATAAATATATATTATTTTCTAAAACACCTCAGCATAACCCCATGTATCATTTGAATGTTGTTTTTCTTCTAAACATATTTCATATTAGAACATAAAGGCATCAAGGCCTCAAGGCCTTAAAAAAAATCGCAAACCCAAAATGAACCTCGCGTCCCTCGTGTCACAGAGCACTGTCTGAGACATCGCCTCTTCATTCCTCTCGGCTCACCCTATCTCACATCATCTGCATGAGAGACTCATGGCTGCATTTCAAAGGCTTCCATCAAAGGCCCCATGCTGGGGGGAGCAAATCTTACAAATTACGTTCAAAACAGACTAACGTCGAGGTTTCGCGCCACCGCAGCCAGAACAGAGTTGGCATTTACAGTCTAAAAGTGTTATGCATTAACTTGAGTTATTATAAAGCCGGTAGCCTAATACTAGAAAGAAAAGAAGAAAAATAAGAATAGAAAGAAAATAGGCACACTGTTTAATGTCAGGCATACGGAATTCTAAAGAGGTTTTAACTAACAGACACATAAGCACGCACGGACACACTCACACACACACACACACACGCACACAACCACACACACAAGGACGGTTTACATATTACAACAGAGCAAGCTTATGTGGTGCTCCCATATCTGGGAAGGAAGTAGGAGGCCTGAGGTACTTCGGGGGTTGTCATAAACCGGGGGCACCAAGAGGTTAACGTCGAGCTGTGTCTCCGTCCCCATTCTCCCGCCCTCCTCTCCGATTGATATGAAGGAGACTTGTAGGCGGAGGAGGGGAGGGCCCAGACGCCAAGGTGACTTCCTTCTCCCCCCCCCCGGCCCCTCCTCCATCTAACACGTTAACATCGTCGCTCCTGTTCTCCGCTCCAAGTGGGGCACGAGTCACCGGTCAGGTGGTCAGCCCTGTGACGACAGCGTGTCGGGGAGAAGAGGGCTCACAGACAAGTGTTGGGTTCCAATTGATGGTTCCCATTGGTCACCTGGCGACGTGTTTTGGGTTTAATTGGCCTACAGCGGCTGCCATTAAGCGAGCATTACGATACATTTTGCAGCATAAGCCACATTGTTATCGAAATGTCCAATGTGTCCCGTTGAACAGTTTTACCGACCAATGAAACACACGATCGGGAAGGTCTGAAAATAACGTCAGGCTCATTGCATGGAGAATAAACGTATCCATTCACCTGCAAGTTGCTTTGAAGAATTCATTCATATGATCTTTGTACCCTGAAACGCCAACAAAAACAATCTTCTCAAGTTATTATGGGATCGCATTTTGGTGAATTTATTGTCATTCTCTGCCAAGTTGTTTAATAATTCAGCCTCAGCCACAAGTGTCAATTTACAACATGCAATTGTGTATGATGAGTTACCAAACCATGTTATTAAAACCGTGGCATTATTGATTTGGCTTAATTTCTAAAGCATATAAAGACCTACAATTTTCGTTCCTACAAGGAACGAAAGCCTGATCACGTAAAGTACGCAGTAATATTAATGTTTTATTTTAGATAGGCTATGTTACTAGATTCATATGGTTCGAAATCTTTGAGGAAAAAATTTAGCTGAAAAATCAAATTATCAAATAAAACCTTGACCCCAAGTTAACAATTTCTGGCCCTATAAGAACTCCTTCTTCGATATTTGATAGTAGGCCTACAACTTTGTTGTTTAGTTTATGAAATGTTCTTTAAAAAATTCTTAAAGGATATCTGTCGACCATGTAACCTATTCACCTGAATAGGCCTCCCCACTTTAATGATCATCAAAATAGGAATGATCTTCATATTTTGACACCAAATGGCATTCAATATTATTATTTTTATTATTATTATTATTATTATTGCTATTTATATTCCTCTTATCCTTCTTAGTATAAGTAGTTATTAACTTAGCCTATTGTATTTACGATTATTACGGTAATAATCAAGATGATGCTTATGATAATTGAATATTTTAGGATATTTTAGGCCTAGCCTATGATATAATATAACTACGTTCTACATTTTTATTTATATTTGACCATCAAAATAGGCCTATTTTATCGTTGTTGAATAGGCTATGTTTTACTATATTTGGGGCTCTTCGTTTTTAGCTTGGTTGTTCAAAAAGGGAATGCTGTTTTATAATAGGCATATAATATCAATAGGCCTAGGCCTGAGCGTCGGGGATAAATTATATATATATAGCCTATATATATATATATATATATATATATATATATATATATATATATATATATATATATATATATATATATATATTAATACATACATACATATAACATAACACATTCATAAGCCTAGAGATTCGGTGACGAATTAAAGCGCAGAGAGGAAGAAAAGCGCGAGCAAGAGGCCAGTAAGATGATGGGACTTTGCAAAAAAATCCAGAGAGACCCCAGCTGGGGGACACCTGTAGAAGGTGAGACTTTCAAAGGACGAAACGAAGGGATGCATCATTCTGAACTGAAGCGAGGCATGGTGTGTTTGCGCTGCACGGTGCCCATCCTGTGTCTTTGTCACCTGTCTGTGTGTCAACCATTAACTAGACGCCGGCTGTAAACCCACAGGTTATGGAAAGTTGGATCAGGACACGGCAGGTCGTAAAGAGCCAACCTTTTTATTGTTGTGGCGTCAGAGGGAGCAGGGGTCTACTTTTCACTTCGACATACAGTGGGGTCTGCTCCTCCAGGTGACCCCCAACAGATCCCTCATTAGGCCTACTCATATTGCTTTATTCTGATTACAAGATCCAAAGATGCATGCAAACGTATAGGCCTATAATATATTAAATAGCCTATATCTTTATATATCTCCACGTCATATGATTGAAAGTGTTAGGCTATTTGTAAACCTCTGCTGATTATAAATATTATAATGATAATCATAAATACCTGTTAGTATACGTGATGCCTTATATGGAGCCGGCCAACAATTACACGCACACACATAGGCCTGTCAATAATATGCATATAGAGGCCTGCTATTTAATAATAATAATATTATAATAGCGATAGGCCTTTAGCTCAGAAACACTTCTGGAACTATTTTGAAGTTATTATGATTATGATGATAATTGTTGCTGTTCAATCTATAAACGAGACACGAATACCCAACAACTTTTGTGGGTATTGGGTGTGATTCGCTTTTACATTTTTAAGTAGCCCAAGTTTTAGGCCTACCTTTATAATAGCCTAAGTTAACGTCGTTGTGTGGGCTTGATGTCGGATTCAACAGTATAGGCTTAAAATGTAATTTGTGAGATAATGTAGACAGCACACAGTTGCTATTCAATCTTAAAAATGTTTGACCAAGTAGCTATGGAATCAAAGTGAAAGAATAAAAGAATATTAAGGAAATGAAACCGAGCGCGAATTATCTTTCGTTCAGATTAAAAGGGTTGTTGAGGCACACATTGTCTGAGTTGAATGGTAATTGTTTAACAAGAGCGCCATCTTCCGGTAGAGTTTCAAATAGACAAGCATTAATTTATTTATTTTTTCACTTAAGGGTATTTTTAAAGGTCCCATGGCATAAAAATCTCACTTTATGAGGTTTTCTTACATTAATATGAGTTCCCCTAGCCTGCCTATGGTCCCCCAGGGGCTAAAACTTGTGTTCGGTGTAAAACGAGCACTATAGGTATCCTGGTCGCCTTTGAAAAAATGGAAGCTCAGTGCTTATTTGGAATGTGGCCCCATATGTCATAAGGGGCCAAGCTACCTCCCCTGCCTTGCCCGCCCAGAGAATTTGGCCCGCAAATGAGCTACGACCTTGCGAGCGCCACGTGTGTGTGTGTGTGTGTGTGTGTGTGTGTGTGTGTGTGTGTGTGTGTGTGTGTGTGTGTGTGTGTGTGTGTGTGTGTGTGTGTGTGTGTGTGTGTGTGTGTGTGTGTGTGTGTGTGTGTGTGTGTGTGTGTGTGTGATTACACACACTGTAACGCAAGTGCTGTACACTTCTTTGTTATTTGGATAACCGTTCTGCTGTTGGTGTTATGGCGCATAACACGTTGGTTCTCTGACGTTGCTCGTATTTCCACAACGAGACTGCACTTGGGGTTATCTCAGCCATCGTTGAGCCCCGCTTATGGGGGGAAATCGGATTTTTGAAAAAAAAAAGCCATTGAATTCTATACACTGAATATCTATGCATTGAAATGACGTATCAGGATTTTTTTGCCTCTGAATATAACTCTTACATTTCTCAACAAATCATTTCCACCTCTATCTTTCAATGTTAAATAATTCAAAATCAAACATTCCAAAAAATAATTCAACATGCCAAAGTCACCTGCAAAATTCAATGTTTGAAATTCAGTGTTAACATCCGGGGACCAAAGGAAGAGCAATCCATCCTAGGGGCCCTATTTTAACGGTCTGAAACGCAAGTGGAAAGCGCAAAGCGCAAGTAGCTTTGTGGGCGGTTCTACGGCGCTATCGCTATTTTACAGGCGGATAAATGACACTTGCGTCGCGGCGCAAGTGTCAAAAGGGTTGGTCTGAAGCAGCCTAATTACCCGTAGGTGTGGTTTGGGCGTAACGTCCAACAAACCAATGAGTGCCAGCTCCCATCCCCTTTAAGAGCCATGACCGCATTTGAATCGGACGAGTTGATATTTTGACAGCGCGTCTGCAGTCTCCGATGAGACAGATGCACATGAATTTCAAACTGCAAATGGCTCAGTTTATTGCCAAATAATATGGCCTAATTCACACATGGAATAAGGGGTTTTCTTCCACAACTTCAGAAATACTGAGTCCTCAAATAAATTTCGCCAAAGAAAACGTAAATAATATAACATATGATATGCGGTAACTGATCTATTTAATGAAATACGCAATACATTATAAACATTGTTTCTTATCAGTATTGTATGCTATCCTAATATGCATGTGTCTCCGCGGTAATAGACATTGCCATTGATTGTATTATGCGTTACGTGTTTAGTTTGCGTGTGTTTAAACAGAGCACACACGCGCGCCCGCATTCATTCATTCTTTTTAACACTCACTCGCGGTAAAACAATGTTTTTCACGATCAAATACTCATCAATCCTAAAAGTTATGGGCATGTAGGCCTATACGATGTCTGTGTCAAGAAAATATGTGTTTGCTCTACGGTGTTTGCAGATGCATTGATTTAAAAGTACAACTTATTACCGCTGCATCAGCTGTTCTTTCCCAAATAATTTACCAAGAATGTGCGGCTAGGTAGATGAGAGAAGCAAAGTGTATGCGCGAGGTGCACAAGCAATCCGTATGCATCGCATGCGCATGTAGGCTATGCATCCGCCCTTAAAATAGCATCTGAACAACGCGCCACTGACTTTAAACCAGGTATTTCCTGGTCAGTAGCGCAATGGTATTCAGCAACGGCAAAATAGCGTTTGCGCCAGAACACGCCTCCTCCTTCCGCCGAACCGCCCCTTGGGGCGCATGATCAATCCCTAATTTACCGGCGAGTGGCGCTGGTGGGAATAAACTAGCAACGACACATGCGCCAGTGACTAAGTCACTTGCGCCGGATGCAAGATAGGGCCCTAGATGCTAGATCTCGGTCAAGCAAGGAGAACGGGAATAAGAGCGTCACTCGCTGGTTCATTCTTTCTTGATACAAACTTTAATTCTAAACATCATTTTACACAGTAGCCTATAGGCCTAATAGGAAATGCTCCAAGGTAAATCAACATCATTGAACACTGACTGCAGCTTTGTATGGGTCTTAGCAACGGTGGTGGACCTTAGCCTACTCCCTAGCCATTGTATTGTCTGTAAAATGCTAATAAAATAAAATAAAATGTATTTATTTATTAAGCACATTTAATATCAAGGTGAGGGGGGGATCTTATCTTTTTATTTTTCTGTGTGTGTGATTGCAGTGATTTAGCTGGATTGACATGCAGCTTAAAGGGACACTGTGTAACGGTGTAACGGTGTAAAATGATCTCTGCCAAAAATCTCACTTAACCTCCTGAGCGAAGAATAATTAATATGTAGTTACATAGGATGGGTAAGATTCATGGAGGCTTCCATGTTCTTCCGGTCTATGAACTGCCGAGAGGGACAAAAAGCACTACGTGGTACTGGAAATGCAAACGCATTTTCACTCTGAACCAGCGTGAATGATGACTGAAATAATTCACTATCTTGCTCGAGGAGTAATTACTCATGCATCATTGGCTTACACTAATGATTCAATGCAGTTTGAAATTTGTTTGAAATAACGAACCTCATCATCACTCGAATGACTCGATGAGGTAGTAGGCCTATTGGCTGTCATGACACAGCTTCTTGGCACATACTGCCCACCGTAGTTTTTGAACAAGCGAGCACTATTAGTTTGAATGCAATATACAATTGTACCACTAGATGGGGGTAATTTTTACACAGTGTCCCTTTAAGGGTAATTGTAGTGGGTTAAGGAGCCCAATTTATTAGGGCACATATTTGGGGCGATCCGAGGTCCCTTTGTTACGTTTGGTGTGATGCTGAAGCCCGCTGCCCACTGTGGAACGAGAGCGCAGAGCCGACGGTATTTTCCAACTGAAGCGCCAGCAGCTTGTAGTTCCAGTGGAAGCACGGCGTGCCTCGGAAAGAAGCGCCCGACAGCAACCTGCTTTTAATTTGTCATCCTCGTATCTGTATAATGTCACTCGGTGCGGAATGGCTCTGCGCGCTCGTTGCACTCTTGTTATGCCACCAGAGACATATCAACCGTTTTGCTCCAGCCACTTAACTTGCGTCCGGTGTCACAAAACTAATACCCCCAATCCAGGGATCGATGACGATAAGTTTTAAGCTCATGCATGTTTCCGCACGTGAACGACTTCATGCCTGTCTAGTGCCTACGGTTCAAACTCGTGCATGTTGCAGAAAATGTGTCACACTTTTCTGTGGGTCGCAGAATTCTGAGCAACGCTCGCTTGCTGTCCTTGCTTGACCGCGATCTAGCATCTAGGATCAATTGCTCTTCCTTGGGTCCCCCGATGTTAACGCTGAATTTCATGCATTGAACTTTGCAGCTGACTTTGGCATGTGAATTTGGGGACATTGAAAATATTTAAGTTTACATTTTTAACGTTGAATATTTGATTTTGAAATTGTTATCATTAAAAAATAATGGCGAACATGATTTATTGAAAATTTTAAGAGTTAAATTCAGATGCAAAAAATCCAGATACGTGATTTACTTCCATACCCGCATCCTGCTGCCCGCTGCCGCGAGGCACCACCACCACAAAGCACCAACGCCCGGCAGCGGGCAGCCGGCAGCGGGCAGCCGGCAGCGGGCAGCCGGCAGCGGGCAGCCGGCAGCGGGCAGCCGGCAGCGGGCAGCCGGCAGCGGGCAGCCGGCAGCGGGCGATTCAGTCTACATCAGATTGATCAGGAAGAGGAAAAAACAAAGACATCAGAGAACCCGACGCAGTCGTTTGTGATTCATAGTATCGTCTGGAGGCACACAAAGCATTTGGCCGTGATAATATGTATTATATGATATACCTATCTAGGCCTATTAGGCTATATGATAATATTTGGATATAGAGCTCCAGGACTGTAACGTAAGTGTTGTAGGCCTACACTTATTTGGATAACCGTTCTGCTGTTGGTGTTATGGCGCATAACACGTCAGACTCTCATCTCTGGTATTTACACAATGAGACTCGTAGTGGCGGTTATCTCAGCCATGGTTGAGAAGGAATTGGGGGAAAGGAACTTTGGCCTTGACTCCCTGAAGTACATGAACCAAGACATGGAGGAGAAAGGGATTGTTGCCCGCGATTGTCTCCCGCTTGAGCCCCGCTGCCGAGGGACCACCGCCTAAGCGCTGCCCGCTGCCGAGGCGGCGAGGCTCCGGCGGGAGAAAATCGCGGTCAACATCGCGGGCAACAATCCCTTCCTCCTCCATGTTGTCGTTCAGTCTACTTCAGATTGATGTGGACGTGGAAGAACCAGAGACATCGGAAAACCTGACACAGTCGTTTGAGATCCATAATATCTTTGGAGGCGCACACAGCTTTTGGCCGTGATAATATCAATGATACAATATAGATATCTATGCAAAATATGATATTATTTAAATATTGAGCTCCAGGACTGCCGCCGGATCACCCGGAGTGTTCTAGAATATATCAGAACATGGCCAAAGGCTGTGTGCGCTTTGCCATTGCGATACATCCACTGTAAACAGCGCATGGTTCCGTGGCCGCAAGCTGCTCAGGGCCGCGCCCCCCACCCTCCACCTTGACCCGCCTCTCTCCTCCTCATTTGCATTAAAGCGACAGACACCGAAACGGCGAGTTTGGGGAAAGCTCAATGTGCGACTGGCTCGTAGTGGCTGTAATTCTGCACCACGGCTGAATTTCGGGAACGTCTTCAAATGCTGTGTTAGGGGCCCACTAATATCTATATTAAAGCATCCATAAAGTAGCATGCCATGGGACCTTTAAGGATAGACCAGTCAAGCTATTGTAGAACACTATATGTAGGCCTAGGTATATCTATTTTTGTTGCCCAGTTGGTGCCGTATGGTTTACTAGTGACGCCCATGAACATGGCGGAACATGAACGTTTTGCTCAATATAAAACAATCAACGGTCATATCACATACTTTACTATTGATTGATGTTGTAACGTCTGTTTGCATGACTTTGCTCAGTTTTAAACGTTGTGTACTGGTAAACCAGCTGTAGATTAGGGCAAGTGTTGCCTTCCATAAAGTGGCAATACTGTGTGTGCTTCTCATAAATAAAAGCAAAAGGATAGCCGTTATAAAAGGATAGTATGTGATAGGCAGGCATCAAGTAAATAAAGGCATGCAAACTTGAAACTGATCCTACTAAGTTCTGTTTAGTCCTGACCGTTTTTTACCGGATTAAAAAACCCTGCTTTGAAGAGCTTTTAGATTCCCATCGCATTGCACATGAACTGTCGCTGTCGGGAACTCGCGTTAGCATGAGCATCATCACTGGCGAGCCGTCTCGTTATCACCAGGAAGATGAACGCGCCTTCAACCCACATTTGGAATGAGCGTCAGAAGGTCTATATAGCCTATAATAAGAAATCACTGTATTGCAAAGCAAATTCAATATGAAATGGGGGTTGAAGGCAAAATGTTGAGTCTCCATGCGCGAAATGATCAACTTTAAGGTCTCAAAAACTCCTTATCTCTTCATTATTAAACCATATGGTAAACGCCACACAACTTTGATATGCGTTTTCTCCCGAGATTACCGAACGCATCTCTCCGGTGCTGACAACGTTCTTCTCGCGAGATTTCCGCACTCACCGCTCCAGTGCTGATAAATCGTTGTCTCGCGAGATTACCGCACGCATCTCCGGCGCTTATAACGTTCTCTCTCTCCTGCTGCTGATTGTTATTCATCCTACAAAATGGCTTCTCTGTGTTTTTGTTCTCTAATTCATCTATTCGAAGCCAAAAGATTACGGCCACCTCTCTCTTAGCTTTCTTTGTACCCAGCAGAACGATAGGTAAGACGACAACACTAAACTGTATAAATAGAATGTTAGCCTCTTTTTTGTGATGGGATTCTCCCTCGAATTGTCAGTCTCTAATAAATGTGTTTCGTGAATGAAGAATTGTAGAATTGTGGTGTTGCCCTCGTTGTTTCTCTCGACTATCACTGTTTTGAATATATCTGCACCATGGTAGATGTAACTGCGGCATTACGTAATTTCTTCTCTCTCACACTCTCTCTCCCCCTCTCTCTCTTTCTCTTTCTCTCTCTCATACATTTGGTTTATCATTAAACCATTTGGTTTATTATTAATTATTTATCTGATCAGGGCTTATAACATATAGCCTAAGGGCTGTTTGATCTCAAAGCAGAAACCTACTCGATTGATGTAGTTCTGTTTCTGTTCTGTTTAGGCCTATATACCCACAGCTTCCTGTTAAGAAGCCTATACAGTTATGAACTACTTTAGAGGGTTAAAGTGTTATTTTCCATGTCTGTTTGCCAGCTTCCTACCCAATACAAAATGCAATTCCATGTGAGCTGTTGTAGCTGCCTTCAAAAGTGAACACACAAGATCAGTAAAGGTAAGGAGCCATGGCCACTTTTCCACTGCATGGTACCAGCTCGACACGACTCGACACGACTCGACTCAGCTCGCATTTTTTGCGTTTCCACCGCGGTACCATGGTATCTGGTACCTGAAGTGGCTGCTTTTTCTAGTACCTACTCGCTCTAGGTTCCAAGCGAGCTGAGCCGATGCTAAAAGGTGACGTCGGCAGACGGCCGGCGACTGATTGGCCAGAGAGTGTGACGAAGTCACGAGAGCGACATGGCAACCATGCTGGTAACATCCATAGCAGCGCGCAGCCAACATGTTCCACTTCTCCAACTTCTTCAACATGCCAGCTAATAATAGTAATGCGATCGATGTCCTCCATTGTTGTTATGTGGGTTCTGTCCATGTGTGGGTTGCGTATGTGTTGTTTGCGTCGCGTACACAAATACGTCACTGCCCTTTCGCGCAGCCGACCCCGCCCACGTCCAGGAGGTACTTTTTGCGGTGGAAAAGCACCCGTGCTGCTACCGTGTCGAGTCGTGTCGTGTCGAGTCGTGTCGAGTCGAGCTACATGTGCGGTGGAAAAGCGGCATTATTATAGTTGTTTTGCAGTGCGTCTGTGTTGAACTGATGGACTTGTTGAGATATGTTGTAAATCCATCAAATTATCTTCTATCCCATGATATGCCAATAAAAAGTAAATAAAATGGGCATGTTCAATCTCAAGTAATTCTGCATCGTACACCAAAAGAGACAGTGAGTCAAGTGTACAAAATGGGATTTTCTTACATCCGGTTCCCACACTGTCTTTGTCGTCCGTCATGCTTGCTAAACGAGGTGCATTCTCTCTCTCTCTCTCTCTCTCTCTCTCTCTCTCTCTCTCTCTCTCTCTCTCTCTCTCTCTCTCTCTCTCTCTCTCTCTCTCTCTCTCTCTCTCTCTCTCTCTCTCTCTCTCTCTCTCTCTCTCTCTCCCCCCCCCCCCCCCCTCCATCTAGGTTGCCCGCTTCACCTTCATCACCCAGCGAGCCGTTGGACAATGTCTGGTTCTGGAGATCTGCCAGGTTAGGTTTATTGAGTGTTCTTTGTGTTTCAGGTTCATTCAATACAAGACTGACTTCTCATCTCACTTCTCAGTGTACTGTTTTTATTCATGAAACAGACTATACAATGTTGTGTTTCACATCGGGAGGATGTTCTGTATGGTTTTTATTTCCACCAGGAGTTTTGGTTTACACTACTTCAAGTAGTTGTATCGGTTAATTGTGTCGATACCCTGGACAAACAACACAGTGTATTCGGAGACTAGTGCAACACATGGTCTTTGCCAAAAAAAAAGATGCACATAAAGGGCTTCTTCATTCTAATTAATCACATGACTCTGCTAATGACGTATTTTAATACGCGATGGTCTATCTTAACGAGATCAATACGAATTATATTGTTTGCAAACAAGCTCCTTTTTAAAGAATTTAGGAAGAGCCCTTATTTCGGAATCCAAAATAGTTTTAGATTATTTCGGAATCCGAAATAAGGGGGCTCCTCTCTGCGATTTGAATGCTGGTTGGCATTACTGCCTTCAGCTAGCCTGTTCCCTCCCCATCGATTCCAGCATTGCTATGCCATGTTTTCAGTATTGACAAACTGCTGAAAGACCTGATTGACCATCAGAATTCGTCAAAGCCATGTAATAAATAGCTATAACTCTAGCTACAACTAAGGCCACTAGAGGCTGCTAATGGGAAAATTATATTTTCACATTCTGTTACTCTAGCTGGTGGGGTTGGTTGGGGATTAAAGGCTCCAACTGAGCCCTGCTTCCTGACCCCCTTGGGAAGGTCGAGGAGCAAGGGCTCCAACTGATAAGGCCAGACTACGTACCCCTTTATGACATCCTTAGGAGGTCATCGATAGTTTACTACTATCTGGTTAACCAATGTGCTCAGTATCTTGAGACCCGTCTGCCACTGTATAAGAAGTCCTTGCGTTGGCCAATGAGTTGGACTCCTCCTTGCGGAGCTCCTAGAGAGACACGGGGCGAACTCCCATCTGAAGCCTCCGATTATTGTATGTTAGGCCTCGGATTATCGGTTTGTTGCAAGTTTGTTGTACGTTATTGTGTGTTTATCACTTAAATAAATTAGCCTTATTGTTATGAATTTGGATGACACTTTATTCTTAAACAGTTTATACCGAAACGATTGACAACTACTAAGGGGAAAACTCGTAGTACAGGTTTAATTAAGGTTTAATTAACCTTATATGCTTAAAAGTCTTTATTTACCATAAAAAAGAATTAGAATTGTATAGTAAATGAATGACGGGAGGCCGCTCTGCTCCCCGCCCTGGGTGCTCTTCCATGCTGTCTGGTTTCTCGTGTGCAGCCATCGAGGGCCCGGGGATGGGCCTCCCCTTGGGCATGGCGCGCCGGGGCCTTAGCTACGATGACAACATGGAGGCCCCCATGTCCACGCCCCCGCTGGACGTCGGCATCAACAATCCCTGGCGGCGGCCGGTCATACCGGAGAGGAGGTTCTCACACCTGGCCGAGGTACGCAAGCACGCTGCGGAAATCCAAAAGGGGTCAAAACGCCGCCTCATTGTAGATGTGCAATCACTAAAATCAAAGTAATGTATGGTATTTTTGTTGACGTGACGGCGTATTTTAAATGCGCCGTTTTAGTGGTTCAAAAGGCTCTTTCTGAAGCCGCCATTCCTCAACTCTAAAATGGCGTTAAGGACGGCATTTTGGACACATTTTTTTAAGCGTTATTTAACGCCTTCAATTGCGTATTTTCATGAATGTCAATTGACTTCACTAACACACTGTAGGCTAAACGTTTTTTTCACGACGTTTCTTCTCCGTTTAGTTCTCAGAAAAGTAGCGTATGGATTATTATGTTTTTTTTTTAGAAATGACATGGTTCTTGTTTCATCACAAGCAATGAGGTGTTATCTTGGGATGATGCTTGCAATCGCTATTCAAGTAATCCAGTCCAATTGCAAAAGCTTCATGGCGAATGAGAAACCTCGGCAATCCAGTCTTCCATGCACCGTTTGACCCCTCATAATCTGGGTTTGATCTGTGTTTCATACATATTCAACTACTGGAGTGAATGTGGATTTCTATTTAAAGTATTTGGAGGACACCTAGTGGACAAACATGTTAATGTGCATGTCATGCAGTAGCCTAGTAGAACGAGACCGCATTCATGGGTATAGAACATTCTTTAAAAGTTCCATGGCATGAAAATTTCACTTTGTGAGGGTTTTCTAACATTAATATGAGCTCCCCTAGCCTGCCTATGGTCCCCCATTAGCTAGAAAAGGCGTTAGGTGT
>NC_082388.1:10158200-10163200 GCF_031168955.1 Gadus macrocephalus
TAGAGGACACCACATTTACAAATCACTTTATTGAGAAAAGATGTTGACTAAAAGTTAAAACTGGATTTTGTTGTGTTGTACCAGAAAAACAGCTTGTTGGAAAAAAGATGTATTCCTATGGTTTACTCCTCTATCCCAAATGCTTTATTGTAGCCATTGTCCAATGTTACCATTAATGATGATGATTTATGTGTTTATCTTTCCTTTGCTGCTGACTTTTAGTTTTAGTTTTTGTTGAAGTTATTGTTTAATGTCCATTAAATCTAGCTATATTGTGTGACATCATGGTCAGAGTGATAGAAAATGTTTGAGCCCGACCGATCCGGCGAAACTATCTTGTGAACCCTCTATTTGAAAATGTCTTATCGGCATAAAGTGTTCCCAGTGTGTGTGTGTGTGTGTGTGTGTGTGTGTGTGTGTGTGTGTGTGTGTGTGTGTGTGTGTGTGTGTGTGTGTGTGTGTGGCTTCATGTTAAGTGGAGTGCTAGTTCATTTTCGTACAGTAATGATGAATTGCATCTAACTGCACTTTATGCAAGTTTGTCAAAAAAGAAAAGCTTTGTAAGCATTCTATTAAACTGCTAGTGTCCAGCAGATGGTCTTCATGAAGCATCATCACTTTTTCTATGGGTCACAAATGTCCTCACTCAACCAGGATCAGTGACTGCTGGTTCATTTCCATTCATCCCTTTTCCGCTGTCGGGTTTCAAGAAACAATAATCTTGTGACGCGTCAAGAGAGTGTAGCGGTCCATGTACCCTTGTATGACGTGACTGTATTTATATTGTAATGTCACGCCTCAGAGTGGATGTCTGATTCGCCCACTTGCTGTTGTGTTACCAATGACTCGGGCATTGAATGTGTCCCCTGAAATGTGTGTGTGAGTGGTGTGGAAATTTGTTTTTGACCTTTAACATGACTTGAAGGGATAAAGTTTGCCTTCCTGACTCAATCTCCCTAACCATGGACACGCTGTTGTATGTACAATCTTTCACGTCAAATAAATGTCCTCTAATCAGTATCAGAGGAAATACTGTTACTGATAATACTGTGATTTCTTCATGTTCTTGGAAAGCCCAGCTCTGGTTTATGACATTGTTGATATGATGATACAATATAACAATGACAGCAAAAATGTACACGGCTATATTTCTGTTATGAATTAGATGTATTCTTTGCAGATTTCATCCCATTATATCAAGGTTTGTTTTTTATTAGGGAGTGCAATCCAATGATTTCCTGTAATTACTGCAAAAAATCTGTAATGTTCCACAGGCGAGTGACATCAACACAGATAAACAAACAGATAGGTGAAACATCGTCTCCCTGCTGGTTATTTATTGATAGGAGGTCATTGTATGGTTTCCCTCTGTAACACATTGGGTTAGGAGGGTTTGATGTAGAGGAGGTTCAGACTGTACCAGGGTTAGGCCTGTTAGTTCACCCTCCTTATCTTTGGCACATTTCAAGTCTTGGTTGCTCGACATTTCATTTTCCTTTTTTTATGAACAATTCTCCCTTTTAATCATTGTCTTTTCCTTTCAGTATACCTGCAGTGAATGATTACCTGGTCGTCCTCAGAAAGCGTTAGTAAGAGCAAGTATGGCTGTTAATATGACTGATTCTTCCTTTTGGCCAAAAGAGAACCTTCTTAAAATTAGCTAGGAAAGTCATTCAAAGGGCATTTGCACATGCATAGAGACAAAGGATTCTGCAGATGTCTTTAAGATGTTCAATAAGTGTTCAATTGTAGACATGATCCAATCCATGAGTCTTTGACGATTTACACCAAAGTTGAAATGGGAAAGAAGAACATTTGGCTGCCCACTGTCTTTGACATCGTTGAAGAATGAAGCAAATCCTCGGTATGGACAGAAGATGAATGTAACTGACCAACCAGGCAGGGAAGTGCTTGGATTCCCCATCAACTGTTACACGTCTTTGGACCAACGATTATTCTCTGAAGGGTAGCATGCTTTTTCCTGTCTTTGAGAAGCACCGGAGCCTGTTTCTAGTACTGAAATACCATCACTCTTTAAATTTTCAGCTCAATAGTCAGTGGCTGATATGGATATTCTGATTGGAGATCACATTAACTGAATAATACATAGATGTGTTAAAGCTCAAATCATCTTTGTCCTGCTGCTGAAGATCGTGTCCTCACGGCCACAGTTGAAACGGTTCACAGTGAAAGTTACCAAACAGATCTGCAACGACTCTAATCCACCCGTCCCGTCCGTTCATATACGCCCATATTCGTTTATCCGTTACAAACTCTGTAGGTTCCGCCGCTCCCTCGTCCTCTCACCTCCCCTTCCTCCCCTTCCTCTTCGAGCTCCGCTTCTTCCTGCTCTGCCTCCCTTGACTTCTCCAAACGTCTTGAAGAAGTGCTCCATCTCCCTTTGCAGTGTGGCGTTGCGTCGGTCCGCGTCCACCCGTGCCCGCTCCACGTTGCGTATCTTCACCTCGGCCAGGCTGTGCCAGCGCTTGTGCCGCTCCAGCCGGGAGCACAGGGCGGCCAACTGATCCTCCAGGGCCTCGTTGCAGCGCTCCAACCTGCCACAGAAGAAGAAGACTGGGGAGTGAGATAGTCCGGGGGGGGGTCAAACCATTATAAATGCTCTCATAGCTTAACGGAAACATCGGTTATCAATATCATTTCTTTGTAGCAATTCTGGAAAAAAGTATTTAGCAAGCTTGATAGTAACAACGCTAGACGCTAGGTTGGGCCTCCAGCCAAAAAGACGGTGATCGGCGCCTTTTCACTCTTTACCTTTTAGTTAGGTTTAGAAATTAAGAGAGTAACAACGGTTGGAACAGAGAGTCAAGGTGGAGAAACTTAGCTGGTGGAGTATTACCCTAGAGTATAATGTCCACACCAGAAGAATAGGGTTAGGGCAATGCTGGAGACATCAACGCTGAAGGTAGAGGTCACCGATTATTTATGAATCTACGGTTTGAAAAATAATGACTAATTCCTGTTACTTTTACTTCTACCACCGGTACCAAAACATACGAAAGGTTTTGAAAAGTGTTCCATCTCACCTGGATATGGTGGCCTGGTACTCAGTCCTCTGTCGGGTCATCTGTTGCTTTAGCTCAGCCAGGTAAGAGCGAACATTGTGGGCCTCAGTCTGAGCGTGGGTGGGTTGGGGGTCCGGAGACCCAGAGGAGAGGAACACCTCGGAGCTGCCCGTACTCAGAAGCATGTCACTGGGAACGGAGCAGGAGGCTGGGGAGTTAGGGGGCTGAAGATCCCCATTGGGGTTATCGTCATCGATAGCATCCTCAACATCACCGTCTTCACCACCACTATCCTCCTCTTCCTCGTAACAGTCATCCTCTTCTGACCCCTGGTGGGAGAGAAACATGGGCGATGACCTCAGCGACTGGCACCGACTCGACCCACACTCAGCGACACAGTCCCCCGTGTCGTCCACTGGGAGCAGCTCACAGGAGGAGAAGGAGAAGGAGGACACCAGACTGTGTTGGGCTTCCTCCTCTCCTGCCCCTTCCCTCACAATCAAAGACGAGTCCAGGTGCATGGCCGCCGCGTCGGCATCAAACGGGTCACCATCGCCCGTCTCCGTTCCAGGGTGCAGAGAAGCTCTGCTTAGGTTGTCGTAGGCCGACGTGGTGCTGTCCTCCTGGTACTCGCTGCTGCCGCCGCTGTCCGCCTCCGGTAGTACACCCACTTCCTTCCCCTCCTCCGCTTCATCAGCCCAGGGGAAAGCCTCTTCTTCCTTGTGGCCGGGCGGCAGTGCGCCTGACTGAGCGGGGCTGTCTGGGAGTTGCGATTGAAGGACCAGCGACGGAGTGGCGGGGGCTGGGAACAGGCCGGGGGGGCCCTCGTTGGAGCCCAGGCCCGGGACTTCGTCCGGCGCACCGATGGGACACTGTTTGTCTGGCTGCGGGGTGCCGAGTCCGGCTGCATGGTAACGGTGCTGGTGGTGGAGTGGGGAGAGGGGGAAGCTGGTCGAGGGCAGCGGGAACAGGCAGCTGTCCGGGTGTGAGGAGGTGTGGCGGTGGCCCAGGACTCTCTTGGGGCCGGGGGGGAGACGTGGGTCGGCCGCATGGCTGGAGAACACGGGAGGAGGAAGGAGGGTTACGTGGGGGGGGGGGGGGGGGGGGGTCGTCATTAGCATTGCGTTAAGTCACTTCCTGTTATGCTGAACACATTCAAGTCATTCTCTACCAGACAATACATTACAATTATGTCGGGGCCTTTAATGTGCATTTGTGCCCCTATATTCCAATGGTCTGATGAGGTAGTAAAACCAGACGACCTTATTTGGACAGTTCATGTCACACTTCAACACTAGCTGGTTGCACTACACTTCATGGCCCCTATGTGATTGCAATAAATATGACGGAAGAGCTTGAACCTTTGGGCACAGTCTTTGGAGGGAGGGTGGGTAGGAGGGCTTGGATGTTCCCTGGGGTCCCTGAGACTGGAGACGGAGCCTGGCCTCCCCCAGCGCTCTGCGATGAGAGGCAAGGAGAGCTGCCGGGCGCAGGGGGAGACGGGAAGCCAAGCCGGCCTTGGTGTTGTGAGCGGTGGGTCCTGGGGCTTTCCCACGGGCCGGGCTGGACAGGGGCCAGCATCTCTTGGGAAGAGGGACTGGTGCTCCCTGATCAGCTCCAACATCAACACCTGGACCACAGCTGCACCTGGGTGAGACGCAATATTTATATATTTTATTGTGTTTGACCTTTATTGAACCAGGTGAGGCTTGTTTTCCAAGAGCGACCTGGTCAATAAGGCAGCACTAGGAACGTTATAGACGAGGCCCACGGACATAGAAAAGGATCCAGACTGTCCAAGTTCAAGCTGCTTTCATCATCATCATCATCATCATCATCATTATCATCATCATCATCATCATCATCATCATCATCATCATCATCTTCTTCCTTCCCTGTAAAATCTGAACCCAAAAGCAGAAGGAAGTAAAAATTATATTTATTTGATGTTGAGCAAGGCTTTGGCTCAAGCATTGA